>NC_135497.1:251226315-251314895 GCF_052857255.1 Amblyomma americanum
ATTTTCCAAAGCACGGCCGAGATCTTCATATATATTGTCACGGGTAAACAAATCCTTCAGGACAAAGACCGGAAAAGACGAAAGACCACAGAGCGGCGGGCGGCTTGGCGAGGCGAACGGCCGAACGTCAGCTGCCCAGGTTTCCCTTAAGATTTCTCGCCTCGTCGACACGCGCGCTCCAGAACAGCGCGGAGCGAAGACGAGGAATGCACCGTACCAATATTTCTAACCACGTTGCTCTCGCAGTGCTGTTTGTAGTCTGTAGAGTATGCCGTACTTGTTTATGAACTTATTTTCCCTGCTACGTGCCTTCTCTTCATGAAATTCACGCAGAAGCCATCGATGATGATCATCTAATTAAGCCAACAGCTTCCTTACCCCGCTGAATTACCAGCGAACGGCCGTGGATCACTGAAATCCAGCGCAAGTGACAGCAAAACAATAGCGTTGGCGTGCTTTCTCGACGCGTGAACAACGGCGTTCTTCCAATTCTTCTCGGGTAAAGACGCTCTTTGGTGGAATTTTCGATAATTTTTCATTTACTGCATAGCGGACACCAACGCATCACTCCTTCCTGGCGCAAAGCGAACACTGCCAAGGCAGCACACCGGACGCGAGAGGTCACGCTATCGTTACCTCTCACTCGCTGCTAAGCCACGTCACCTCGCTCACTCTCGTTGTCCCGATTTCATACTCGGAATACGCCGGGGAAGGCAGTGAACCTTGAGTGTACTGAGACAGCCTCGTCGCGCAACCGCAAGCTCTGGTGAGCTAGCTTCATTTAAACAAAAACGCGCCCCCCAGTTTGATGCTCGGGAGGCGCCAAGCCCGCACCGCAGACACGCCACACGACCGGATAGCCTCAAATACCACTTCAGTACCACTCGTAGCTCCGGCGGTGCTGCGCAGCTAAGCAGAATCTTGAGTTAGTCTCACAGTGGATCATGTATAAGTCCTTAAACATGATGATGATGATGGTGACGATGATGTTTTTATGGCGCACTGAGGGCCAGAGAGCGCCGTGGCACAAGGTGTTTTTTGTCCACTCAAGGTGGGGTTAAAGACCCACGTCCCAAGAATTTCACCTCGCAGAAGCCGGGTACCATGCAGGTGTCACAAACGTGGCACCATTTATGCTTTTGATGTCTTGTTTAATGAAACATATCTAGGCCGCCGCGGTGGCTGAGTGGTTATGGCGCTCGGCTGCTGGCCCGAAAGACGCGGGCTCGATCCCGGCCGCGGCGGTCGAATTTCGATGGAGGCGAAATTCTAGAGGCCCGTGTACCGTGCGATGTCAGTGCACGTTAAAGAACCCTAGGTGGTCGAAATTTCCTGAGCCCTTCACTGCGGCGTCTCTCATAGCCTGAGTCGCTTTGGGACGTTAAACCCCCATAACTAAACCAGCCGAAACATATCTAGGCGGCCCGTGCGGTTAAAATATTATGTACCTTAAGCTTTGGATTATCATTATATTCGTCGTGCACGTGTACGAACACGCGGTATTAGCCGTACATGGTTCCTCTGGTCAATCATCGGATACAGAGGAGGGTGTATGCGCGAATCTTGTTCCGTTTTGGTCTTCAAGGTGACCCCTAGAACTACGGAAGTAAGGGCGTACGTGTCTTTTTTTTTTGATGCCCTTTATGGTGGCGAGGTGATCCCAGATCCCAACAGCGGCCCACAACCAAAGTGACCTTCACCCCGCTGCAACAGCAAGGCCACGCAGTGGCAAAGTGGTGAGTGAACGTGCGCGACGTTAGAGGGGCGAGGTGACTGGCGAACCAAAGACAGTTCCCAGGAGGGGCGTCCGCCACACAGCCTATGAAAAGAGGCCCGTCCGTTACTCGCTTCAGTCCGCTCCTCGGGGGTTAGAACCGCCGCCGAGCACTCCCGGGAAGCCGCCGACGACACCTCACCTCCCTCGACAATCCGCCCGCTGTTTCCGGCCGGACCACCGCCTTCGAGGGCCATTCCGTGTCGTGGTGAATGGACTGCCGCTGCACCTCCGGTCACCGTATTCATGTTTTCAACCTCTCTTCAATGTGAACTTTTCGCCTCATTTTATTATTCATCTGTCTTCGTTAATTGGAATCGATTTTTGTAATTTACATGCACAGTCGTCCACATACCAACCTAGAGCATTTGAACGCCGCACCCGGGAGTACATTTGCGTCATTTATGAGGGGCCTAGTGCTCTAAGCCTGACCTTGTGTTGCATGCACATTCACATGAATCGTGTTTAACTCCTAATAGCTGTATAATGCTCATCAGGCGCCGGCCAATGCCATAAATACAAAAGAGAGCTTGCAGTTCGAGCGCCCTAGACAAGTGTGTGGACGACATACATGGCAAAATTACTTTTGGAAAGTAATTAAATTACTTTACTCATTACGTTTCTAGAAATCTCGCAGAAGTAATTAAATTATATTGCAAATTACTTTCCCAAAAATCCCGCAAAAGTAATTAAATTACATTATAAATTACTGCTATCAAAACTAATGGCATTATACATTTACTCCCCAGAAGTAATGAAAATTACTTTTAAATTACTTTCTAGTTTCGACGCATAAAAAGTTGCGCATTGGTCATAGTTCCTAGAAAATTTTCAGATTTCTTTGTTTGCACTGCAACTAAGCTTCAAAATGGGTGTTGGAAATTTTTCCCCTCTGAAGAATGGTAGCCCTAGTCCATTGAACAGCCGCTTTGCTGACGCAGATGAGGCCAGCTGAATCGCAAAATTTGTTTAATTGCCCGCATCGCTCTTCAATCGGAAGTTCATCGCTCAACGCGTAATACTGCGCCACCCTCTTGATTTTGAAGAATTCGTCGTGCGCATAAACAGCGGGAGTGCATAGACTGCTTGTTCCCGCTCATCGACCCGGAAATGCACCAAGGCGCAGATAACCTACCAATTATGCTGTTCAATTGACTCTTTCTGCAGACGCGCTGACGGAAATAAATAGCATGGCGCGGTGACACGGCCGGCTGTGTTGCCCTTGGGTTAAAGATATGACTTCATACCCAGCCACAGAAGCTAAACTAAGTTTGCTAGATGTCACTCGAGACTTCTTGTCAGTGCGGTGACGTCACAATATCTGTGAAGCAGTCTAGAGAGAAGTACTCGCTTGATCAAGCACTCGCAGCGCTGTTATGAACGGGATGCACACCAGCCGAAGATGATTAAAGCGAAGATTCCATCGACCGAGATGACCACGTGGTAGCGGCAATTTCGACAGGTCTTGACCCCTCGTTGACCACACGAAAAAAAAGATGTGCTGGGAATCTGCCTGCGGAATTTTTCCCGCTCTCCAGGAGGGGGGGGGGGGGGGGGGGGGGGATGACCTTCCCTTTGTCTGCAGTTCCTCACAAGACGCGACCGACGGTGTACAGTCGACTGGGGAAGAAGGGAACGGTGAATTCCAGTATTAACCGTGACTGACAAGAGCCGTCCGGACCAGAGAGAGCCCGCCGGGGTTGTAGCCACGGCGCCGTACCTGTGTTTGGATGGACACGTGCAGCTTCGGGCGAAGTAACAGCGGACCTCCGAATCCTCCTCGCCCATTCCCACGGTGCTCCGCGTGCTATGTGATGTGTCACTCTTCCGATCTGTGCCTCGTGTGGAAGTGGCCACCACGTGGTGAGAGGGCGGATCCTAAGTGTACTTAACAGGCGACCTGAGTGAGAACGATCGCTCTGGGCCTTGGCGACAAGGCTCATCCAGTCGCTCGACGCTGTGAACTCTTAATTCTTGACTGTTTGTTCTTTCTTTCGTAAAATATTTAAATAAGTTTCCCTAAGTTACAGTAAACCTGTTTGTGTTCTCGTTGTCCCAAATGTCAGCTTCCATCCTTCCTCATCCCTTCTCCGGCCAAACAACGCTACCCTGCATCACAACAGCCAGTCATGCTACTCTCTGCCCTATAACAACGGGTGCCATCGGTGGGAGAGAAGCGACTTATAACAACTGGTGGCGGCGATGGGATGCTGCTACCTGAATTATAACAGCTGGTGGCAGCAGTGGGATGCTGCTACCACAAGCCGTAACAGTGCGTCTGTGGGAGGGTGCAATACGGCATGCCATGGTCATGGAGCACTCCTGGTGGCCCTGCGGTGCGTCTGTGTGTGCGACCACACGCAGTGCTGGAAGATGCATGCGTAGCAGTCCTATAGATTCTTAATCAAGGCGGTGCTGATGCCCGCGCGCAAATCGCCTCTGGTCTGCGTGCGCCGTTTAGCTCGAGTGCTGGCTATTGTTGGCCGCACGTTTTCCTTGCATTGCAGATGCTCAACCCCGCTAACGCAAGGCCATATCATGGCCGATACCAGGAGAAGCACGGACTCAATACTCAGCAAAAGTAATTTCGCTAGTAATTAATTACTTTTGCCATGAAATTACTTTCCCAACGTAATGCATTACATTACTAAATTACCAGCCGAGAAAAGTAATGAATTACATTACAAATTATCGAGAAAAATGGCAGTGGCTTAGCTCGGCTATGCCAGGATATATGTACATATATATGGAAATATGGAAAGCGAGTGTGAAACTCCCCGGTTGGCCTTGTTCACATATTCCACAACGTATGAAGCACAGGCATAAACGTCCAGTATGACCTGTAGGTCCACGTTCGATTTCAGCACCGAGGCTATCCAAGGATTGAAGGGGTCGCGTCACTCTTACGCCTATTCTCTAGGCTAACGGCACGTTGTTCTTCGGTTTCTTGAGCCCGCCGCTGAAGTCTCTTGGTCGCATTCCATCGTTCATCACGGGCCGTCTTCAGTGAAGCAGGACTCAGGTCTCTCCTCCGGCTGCTGTCGCTGCTGCTAGCGGTCGAGACACCGGGCGTTAAACGTGCCTGTCTCGCGGCGGCATATTCACGGCGGCGTTCAGCCAGTCGTTCGGCGCGCTGTTCGTCTGTTTCCGGGGCGATTCGTTTCCTCTTCATCTCGTTCCGCTGTCGATTCCAGCCCTCCTCCAGCTTATCAGAATTGTCGCCGTCAATACTGTCGCCTCAACTGTGGTTGCGGCGCACGCCAGCTCTCCTTTTCAACCCTGTGACATCTTATCACGCATGCGACGCAGCTGTAGAAGCGAGCGGAGGCGAGCGCAAAGATGAGGAACCCGGTGTCAAGTCCTACCAAACGGCGGCGGCGGCGAGCGCGCGAAGCACAGTAACCTTCCGCGGCGAGGCGCGCGTTGTGACGTCACGTGCCTCGATGGAGTGCCGCCACAACGAAATCGCGAGTTTGCGGCCAATAAAGCTTTCGCTTTAAAGTAATGTCATTACAGTAATTTAATTACTGTTATGTCTGCTGGACGACTGTACTCCAGTAGCAAAGTGTACATACGTGTATATAGTACTCTGTTAGCAGCTATAATATCGTATTCATTGATGAATTTAACGACGCGTTTGATTTGCCTGGGTGTGTTCTCCTGAAAATATACTTGTTACCCGAATTTGTAGCTCTGTCTCATTAGCAACGCTGAACATAAACCGGCTAGCTGTGGGCGTCAAACTCGACCCCCTTCAATTGCCTCGGTTCGGGAAGATGATTCGCGTTTCTCCCTAGCCGTGACACCAGACCAGGGAAAAAGTTGTGCCTATTCATCGCCGGTGGGTACCCGGCGGCACTGGGGATCGAACCCCGCAACTACCGCGCGCGAGGCGTATGCTCAAACCACTAGGCCACCGCTGCGGTATAGTCCTTAGACAGATAATCAGAAACCTACGGGTGGTTGGAATTATTCGATACAGGTTTTTATTTGAAAAGCTGCGAATTAGACTTCGGTGCGATCCGTGCTGTTGGATTGTGCGGCAAGGCGAGCAATATTTACGTGATAAAGTGCAATAAAACACAATAAAGTAACTAAAATTGACCTGATTTTTAAACTTTTGTTTTTAGGACAGGATTATAAGAACCGGAGGCCGTCAACATCGACGGCGAGCTCCGTTTTTAAAACGACGGAACCGGCGTCGTATTTCAAGGTGCTGAACGTGAAAAACTTGAAAATTTGTTAGGTTGGCTTTCACAATTAGTCAGATGGCGTCACTCGAATTTTAAATGCAAGAAATACTGATATAGTTTTATTTTTAATGGCGCAGAAGATGTTGACGTTGTTCGGACGATAAAACCACGTGCAGCGACAGTAATTGATGAATGTGCATGGTGACAAAGCCAGCTTAAAGCGTTCCAAGACATCATTTTCGCGTTCGGTATCTCTGACCGCATTGCCGATTCGGAAATATTAAAAAGTGGGCTTGCTTTCAGTGTTGGCAGCTTTCAATTTCGCAATATAATCTTGCGCCCTAAAACCAAGAATTAGGGGTTTAATCAGTTAATTTTAGCTAATGAATCGTCTATTATTGCACTATATCATGTAAAAAATGTCCGCCTTGCCGTACAGTGCACACGAAAAGACCGCACCGCCGTATCTTTCAAGGATACAAAAAAAAAATCTGTATCGGCTAATGTGAATAACAGTCCAGGCCTAACAGTCGTACCCTGCGAGTACTGACTTATGGGATAAGAATTTGTAGGCTAACGAAAGCTTGAAATATAGATTGCGAACAGCGCAGGAAAAATCACCGCAAAAAAACAAAAACAAAACAGTGGATTGCAGAGCGAACTCGAGTTACCTACAGCCCAGAGGGAACCATGTGGAGGACGTGGACATGGGAGAATAGATGACCGATTAGGATAACGGAATGCACTTCAGGCGCAGTTCGGCCCGGCTGCGCATGGCCGAGGGCAGAGGGAGGATGGGGAAACGAAAGTTGGAATTTCGAACGTGGCCGCGGTTGGTGCAGGGCAGAGCTATAGCTTCTACGCGGTCAACGGTATTAATGCTTCAATTTCGTTCTGGAGTCATGTGCCAGTTCATTGTTTTTGATTTGAATCTCGTTTCCAAGTGTGGCTGTAAGCAGCACGTTGGTACGAAGAAACACGCGGCTGAACGGAAAGCTGCCATGCACACTACTCGCTTGAGTTCCGGCTGTGGATCCCCCGCGCATCGCCTTCACGGTTGACCGGGCGCAACCGGTGAGATATGGCGCAAGGATCGCCACGCGTGCGTTTAAAAGGCATCGCACAGTACACAAGCAGACGAGCGTTAAGCGCCGCGCCAAACTAGCTGGCAACACACCCTTCCGCTCGCACATCTTCCTTGCTTCTCGTAGTGGCAGCTTTTGATGCAACCTGCTTGACGAGGTCTGGCCACTTAGACCTCGACCTTTTTAGTCACATTTGCATTCGCTTCATCTATCCCGTAATCTTTTCTTTGGTCCTTTCCCTTTCCCCAGTGTGGAGTAGCAGGCCAGGGTTATGTTACCACCGGCCGACCTCTCCTCTTTTCCTCTCATTAAAATTCCTCTCTCTTTCTCTCTCTCTTGGTCTGACTTTTTTTTTTTACTTCAAAAAGCGGGCCAGGCAAAAAAGCGTGCGACCCGTTTTTTTTTTGTTTCCAGCGATTTGTTGCAACGGCGATCTTCGCGGCCGCTTTAGCTCAGTCGAACGCAGAAAGAGCAGATTTCAAATTCTTACAAGACGATGTGTTTGCCGGTGAGAACATCGCGTGCTCGCAGAAGGTCAGAAAGGAGGGTTTGTTCGGCGGCCACATTTATGGCACGCGTTAATCGCGATTTTCTTAGCCGGAACAGTCATTTTTCGCATTGTCGGGCAACATGTCCAACACTCTCGTACAAACATTCCGAATATTGGAAAATCGTAAGGTACATAAAATTGCAAGAATAGTGTAAGGTACTGCTGTCGAAATATTGAAGGTAATAATCCATTCTGCCGATGCGTAGCAAAATGTTCGTTTTAAATTTCTTCCATCGCTCGCATGGAACAGTCAAGAGTGCCATAGAAAACCAATAGGGAACATTTTTGACGACAGCAAAAATGTTAACAGTAAAAAATGCAAGCCTGCCGACGGCACATCTGCGGATATATTAATAGTTATTGTGAAATCTTAGCATAATATATGAAAAAATAAACTCTGCGCTTATTTTTCTTTTTTTTCATAAATGGGCGCGCATAAACTCGCCCATTAAAAAAATTGATTTTGTCCAGAATTGTTGGGTATGGCTCCAGTAGTCTAGAAAGAAAATTTTTCGCTATTAAAAAAATAAGAAAGCAGGTCAATGGTTTTTTTCTTCGCACTCGGACAACGCTGTTTGACGTCGAACACGGAAAGCGTCAATGAAAAAGGACATCATTGTTTGGCAGATTGCAAAAGACCGCTGGCTACGGCAACCCCTCTTTCTTTCTTCCTCCTTTGACCCTTTCCTAAATCCTTTCCCTCACTGCGCGGTTGAGGTCACAGGTGCGCACTGTGAGTAAGACAGTTACTGCGCCTTTCCTTTTCTCACAACCACCCCACTGCAAAACGCCGCTTCGAAATCAGGTGATATCTACATCGTCATCATCATCATCAGCCTAACTATGCCCACCGCAAGACAAAAGGCCTCTCCCATATCTCTCCAATTATCCCTGCCCTGTGCCAGCTGCGGCCACCTTATCCCCGCAAACTTCCTAATGTCAGCCTCCTGTTACGCTTGCCTTCTCACATTTAAATAACAAGTTTTTAGGAGTTATCACTTTACGCGCCTCCTGTTGGCATCAAATCCAAGAACGCATTTATCTGTCAAGAGGTAGCGCAGATATCTGCATTGACTTTCATATGATTGGTCAGTCAACGCGCCGCAAAGCGAAGGGCGTTTCGGGATGGAAGTATATAAACGTGTTTTCAATACCAATCAATCTGTGATGCAATACGCATGATCAAAGAGCATTGCTTTGTGTGAGATCGCACCACCCTCGTAATACAGCTTCTAGAAAAACGAAATCCGCATTTCTGCGTTCCACGACTGCAGACGCACTCTCAGCGAGTCCGTTTGAACCTGCCTGCGAAAAAAAAAAGAAAAGAAAGCTGAATGGTACATTTTATGTAACTGTTTAGGTTAGCAAACATTCCTGCTTGCTTTGGACGACTGGTAGTCTGGTAATGAAAAAGAACTATATGCACATGTATGTAGAAGTTAGTGCTAGCACGTATAAAAATGCGCCTCAGGCCTTCCCGTCTGATTTAGATACGGCTGTAAAGATTTCTTCTGTCTTGTCAGGTTTCTTGTTCGGAGATGAGCATTCTATTGGCAGGATTAAGTAATTCGAGGTCTGTTCCAGCCGCATTTTTTTTTCACAGGTACTTTCCTATTTAAATATATATTTGCCCTGTAAGATGAAAAAAGGTTTCGCTGAAACTATACTATTGGGGCAGTTGCTTCTGGCATTTTTTACATCAAAACTCCAAACCCCAAGCAGGACACAGTAGGGCTAAACTAGAAGACTGCGACCTGTGTCTGTTTTACTTCGTGTTTGTCTGGTTTTGGCTCTTTTATGCAAAATTTCTTTTTCGGTGTGTTTTAATTCCTCTAAAATGAACTAATCACGCGCACAACCTGGACACAATTTTTATTGTGTAAATAGTTTGTACTTAGTGCTTCTCCCCCTATCCTCTCTCCCTGTCCCCTCACCTCTTTCATTTCATTTCTCCATTCTGCCGGCTATCCTTTATTTCCGCTGCCCCAGCTCATGTGCCTCGGTATCGATGGCAGATGCCGGGGATAGCAAAAATCTGTTCCTTCCTTTTTACTATTATTTTAATAAAAAAAACCACTACCAAAACCAGTTCAGAGGCCACGTGCATTGATAGAATGCTGATCATTTGTGGGAAAACTTTATTCGAAGTTGCGCTGAACCGTTTCTTAAATTTTACAATAGAAGCGCTATACGAATTGAAGTTTGTGTGGGATATGCAGGTGGGCTCCGCATGCAACATTAAGGATGCAGGTGCGATCGTCGGTTCGGTTGGACAAGCGTGATATACCCACGATTTAATTGTTTACTCTCTAGAGGCCCGCGTACTGTGCGATGTGAGTGGACGTTAAAGAACCCCAGGTGGTCGAATTTTCCGAAGCCCTCCTCCACTACGGCGTTCCTCATAGCCTGAGTCGCTTTGGGACGTTAAGCCCCAATAAACCTATAAACCATAAACCAATTGTTTACCCAATGCTTTCCTGTGTTTTATCTGCGAATCTTGTGAGGCTGAGAGCGAGGGCTATCGCCGTTTTTTTTTACTTCTTTAATTTCTTGTAGGCGCTGTTGGAGTTATTTTTTTAATCGAATACCGAGGTCAAAGGCAAATCTTACCTGTGACCAGGGCCACAGGAAGACAGCGCTGTGACACGGCGCCTAAAGTTTCGAGCATGGAGGAAGGAAAGAACGCTTGGTTTCGAGGCAGATGACGGCTTTCACCTGCAGGCTCGTCCATAGTATATGGCACAGCCCAAAGGAGCCGTAATGTTTTTTCCCTTACCGCAAAAAAGGGGGGGGGGGGCGGCAGCGACATCTTTTGCAATGTATGTGCTTAATAAATGTCAGAATACGCATTTAAACCAACGTTGCGACTGGTATAAACGCAAAGCGCAAGACACTTGGCGCTCGCTTGCCCGCCGTTCGTAGAAGGCTGATTTGGACAAGGCAGCATCTTCTATTCGAAGGCAGGTCAGAGCGCCCCTTTTTCTTTGCTGTTCAAGAAAGTATACTCTGATTGCCAACCACCTTTAGGCAACAAAAAGAAAACGGCACTGCGCATTGTAATGTAGGCACCATCGGACGAGAAATGTAGGCGGAGACGAAGAAGATGCTTGTCATGGACACCGAACTCTAGCCAGGGCGTATTCATCAGCGCCGAGCGTGCAGACTGTTGCCCAGACTACGGCCCAACGAAGCGCACTGTTGAGCGCCGATGACGTATGGTTGCCGCTAGCGCGGCGCCGTAAGAACTCTCCACCCCTAATTCAGTGGCGCGTTACCAGGCGCGGTGGCTTAGTGGTCAGGGCGCTCGGCTACTGATCCGGAGTTCCCGGGCTCGAACCCGACCGCGGTGGCTACGTCTTTATGAAGGCAAAACGCTAAGGCACCCGTGTGCTGTGCGATGTCAGTGCATGTTAATGATCCCCAAGTGGTCGAAATTATTCCGGAGCCCTCCACTACGGCACCTCTTTCTTACTTTACTCCCTCCTTTATCCCTTCCCTTACGGCGCGGTTCAGGTGTCCGCAGATATATGAGAGATACAACGTCATTTCCTTTCCCCCAAAACCAATTATTATTATGACTCACGCCGCAATCCGTCGGCATAATTAATCCGTCGGCTTCGCTAGCCCGAATCCTTCACTCGCGGCTGCGAGACAGTACTGCCGATGCATCGCCGTTAAACGCGCTCCGCTCGCTTGTTGCCATCAGCCTTGATCACGGGAGGCAGTTATATCACTTCGCAAGATGAACAGGGAGCCTTTTCAACACTGCCCTTAAACTGTCGCCGCGGGACTGTGATGCAACATTTACTTTAATCTGCCATTGTACTCACAACCTTTTAACCAGCTTAAGGACACTCTGGATAGAGCGAGTTGACCACGATACAGCCTGCTAAGCGCTAGAATCACTTTATTTTGTTACTCGCTATTTGAAGTGGAGCCAGAAACAAATTATGAGTGGCGCTTCGCGTTTATATATTTTTTTTCTGGATCCAAACCGACGCCTTACTAATTGTGTGCGACCAGGCTTCGCTTAAGCAGATCTTGTGGCTGCAAGATGTTGTCAAAGGAATCTAGACATGCTTACATATAAGCTGCTCTCATCAGTAGTTTGGCTGAGCCCTTTCACTTTGCCTCGGACTAATTATGCTGGAAGATGGGTGTGGATGATGAAATGTATTAGTAGTGTGTGTGTTGCGCTGTACGAATAGGGTATATATAGGGCGTCCCAGATAACTATAGCCAGAGTTAAAAAAAAATCCCAAGGCGCTCTAAATCGACGCGACCAAATGCATGTGGTTGGCCATGGGCCAAAAATTACAATTGGGAAGTTGTAGATTGGTCTGCAAAACGCCCGACTGAACAGTTTCTCAATTATTATCCAATACATATTTTTTCCGCATACTACATATCCCCGCGAATTACCAAAAACACCACATAACATGCCCGCTTGCGCGCCCCGATTACAGTGCTCTCAAACGCTCCGTGCGCAAACAGATCATTTAGCCGGGTGTGCTGCTGCTTTTAAAGGTGACAGGGCAGCGACGCAGGCACTGACTGCGATTTACGCCAGCGATATGCTTCCCTCGCGGCGGTTCATGATAGCGATAAGCAGACGCAGCGCATATCGCTATCGATATCAGCGAGCCATGGAAAGAAAAATGATAGGTGTAACGTTAAGAGGCCGGAAGCAGGCAGAGTGGGTCAGGGAACAAACGATGGTTAATGACATCCTAGTCGAAATCAAGAGGAAGAAATGGGCTTGGGCAGGGCATGTAATGCGAAGGCAAGATAACCGCTTGTCCTTAACGGTAACGGAGTGGATTCCAAGAGAAGGCAAGCGTATAGCAGGGGGCGACAGAAAGTTAGGTGGGCTGATGCGATTAAGAAGTTTGCGGGCATAGGGTGGGAGCCGCTGCCAAAGGACAGGGTTAATTGGAGAGACATGGGAGAGGCCTTTGCCTTGCAGTGGGCGTAGTCAGGCTGCTGCTGCTGATGATGATGATGATGTTCCTTGTGACCCTGCCTCTCGCCTCGCTGCTTCATCGATTACTTGCGCAAGTCTTCGTCTTCAGCTTCAAGGATGCGGTGCGGCGGCTCGGGGTCCCGGGAGTGCGTGGCGGCGGCTTTCCCTCCGCGGAGCCCACTGAAGCTCGTGTCCATTCGGCCCATTCTTAAAGGCTTAGCTCGTTAGCGGACGAAGCACTCGGTGTCAAAAAAAACAAACACACACACGTGCCAAAAACGCACCAAGTAGTTCACACACAAAAAGGGAGTCAGGTAGGCCCCCACACTTTGACACACGTATGGCCGCCGCCATCTTGAAGTAGGAAAAGAATTTACGAATATGCAAAAGCAGCTCAAGGCTTTGGCAGTAGTAGGGGTGACCTTGAGCTGGGAAAAAACGAAAGATATGCAGAAAAGGCAGCACGTACGTCCCCGCACGTGCAGCGCGTAGGGGTTGCACCACTAGAAGAAACTGCCACCGAAACAGCGCGCACGTATACGCGTGCTCTTCCGTAGACACGCAGAGGCTGCATCGACATACTTATGTGTAAAGAAACGCGGACACATCAGTTTTATATAAACATAAGTGAAAAAGATGCCGCCACTACTGTGACACTAACATAATATGAAAAAATCGCGTTCATAAAGGGCTTTCCCGTTGAAAAGTGCTTTTGTCCAGATTTGCTGGGTATGGGAAGATAGTGGGCCGAAGAGCCGTTCTGAAAAATTTTTAAACGGTAAATTCTGCTCTCCTAAGGCATTTAAACCAAATACCAGATTGAGATGGTTTGTTTAATAGTAGCAAAAGGCACGCACCTTATTAAAAATGATATGTTATCTTTACTAACTCCAACTGCAACGTGTTTCGCGCCCTCTTTAAACGACGGCCTTTATAGACCTCTTCACTGTTTGCAGCTTGGCTGACTGCGCGTGCGTGTTGGACGAGCAGTAGATGCCTGCATGAAATCCGCCAATCAGAATGCTGCTGGCACCGCCCAGTGGAAATATGCCTGCACCCAAAAAGGGAAATGTGAGAAGGTCTATACTGCATAGCGTGAGTTTAAAGACCGTGTTCCTGTAGCGGCTGGGGATTTATATCGCTTGTCAGCATGTGTATCGCTCGAGAAAAGCACAGATTCAATTCGCAGGTACTAAAACGTGCCGGTCGCGAAATTTTAGTCTACCACTAAGGCTACATTTCTCTGGTCGACGATTGGTATTGTTGGGAATTGCGCCTCAACCCCACCGGTGCCACCAATGCTGGAGACGGAGGGGACTTTGGGTTGTCTGACACGTTCAGAATTGCAGGCCCGGCTCCTAAGGACGCTGTCGGACTCCGTTACGGAGGAAACTGTACAGTAGGTTTGTTTTTACATATTTACAATCGGGATAGGAGAGTCTCGGTAACAGACCAGCAGCCCGTTATTCCCCAGATCTCTGAATCGGGAATAAAGTTCGGAGAACGATGTCCAGTCAAGTGAGCAGATCACACTGGAGGTACCACCCACGACAGGGGGCGATGCTGATGCTCTCTCGCAGCTCGGTCGATGGAAAGGGGAAAAGCCAGTCCTCCAACACTGTCGTGTGAATGTCGCCACTGCGGCTAAGTCGGTGCCTCCATGGGAAGGGAATGACACGCCGTTTCTCAGCAGGTGGACAGGGGAAAAGGCGCATCGAACACTGTCGTGTCGACTTCACCATTGTGGCGAGTTCGGCGTCACAGTGGGAAAGGAATGTCAAGCCGTCTCCCAGCAGGTGAATGAACGACCTTGTCTCTCCCGCCTGCTGTCCGAAGCGCGGCACCTCTGTCGAGGTCGTAACAGTCTAGATTATCATCCCAAGCGTGGCCTTTCGACAGCATCAATCCGTCCGGCGACCCGAGGGCAGACTCGGCCACCTGACGCCGCCATTGTCGCCGCAGCGTTTCTTCCCGATTACTCATCCACCTTCACGTTGGACTTCTAGGAATTATTCCCAGGTCCGAATCCGCCGATCTCAAGAGTATATTTAATATTTTGCTTTTTCTTCCTGTGTTGCCGCCTGGTCCCAGTGTTTCACGTTAGAAACGGGGTCAGTTACCACTGGACCAGGTCGCCTTGATTGCAAATGTTGCCAGCGGAAACCGGTCTACACTGGTTCGGATTTCGGCACACTCGGTCGAACCAGCTAGTTAAGCTGAGTATGGAAAGCTGGCGCGCGCTGAAAGGCCCAGCCCCATTGGAAAGCCAGCACAAAAGGTAAGACTTGTGGGCGCGAAAATTCTCGGAACTAAAAATATTCTAAGGACGACTGCGATACTTCTTAATGCGAAACTTCAGTGCAGATCTGTTGGTGTTTTGATTTTGCGATATATTAAGGTAAAGAATTTGAGAGATACGTGTAGTATGTAGAGTGACAAAGCGCTCTTTATTTTCCGCGGACACTCTTTCTTCAAGTAACACTCATCTCCCAGTCTTTGATTGTCACGAAGATGGCTTTTTGGTCGGAGAAACGGATGGAGATGTGTTCAACCTGCTGCACCAATGCATGGTTCATAAGCAGACAGTTTATACTAGGAAGACAACGTTGTGATTGGCGAGGCCGACGTGGACAATCTATCGCGTGCAGCACATTTCACAGCACCGCCCGCCAACGGAGCGGAGCGTCACGCGACTGCATGGAGGTTGCGCGTGGGTTAACGTTCTTCCGCAGACATCCCCTAGCCATCCGCATAGACGGCGCTCACGGCGTGCACCACCCTGGCACCATCTATGAGCCAGCGGCGGTAGTTTGCTTGGCACGGCAAGGCCGGTCTTGACGCGCGCTTTCGCTCTCTCCTTACGGCCTGAGCAGGCGCCAAGGGGACAATGCATTTTTTTCTGCGCTGCTCCACCGCTGATCTCCGCGAGAGGGCGCAGCGAGCCAACCCTTGTTGCGGGGGCGCCGGAGCCGGTTTTGAGCAGCAAGTCGCCACGCGCGCGGCTCCATTTTTTCACGTGCTGGTTTTGTCGCTGTGCTTAAACGTGTGAACGAAAGGTTTGCCACGTGAAGTCATCAATACGCCTGCCTCATGCTTCGCTCGCCATCCTGACAAGGTCACCTTCCCCAGTAAGTTTCTGCGTCGGACTTCTCATGGATACTCGTCTCACAAACTTGTGAAGTGAATCTTCTCTATAGTGCGGCCATGGTGTACTGTTGTGTGCCGTTTTGTCAATCGCGATCCGGAAAGACTCCCGGTGTGTCGTTTCACCAGTTTCCAGTTTACCAGGAACTGTGCACCAAATGGCAAAAAAAAAACATTTCTCGGGAGAATCCCGTCATTAATGACAAATCACCCTCGACTACAGTATGCAGCAAGCATTTCTTGGCGAGTGACTACGTAAGTGATTCTAAAATAAGAAAACTGGTTCTCGGTGTGGTTCCAACTGTATTTGAAGGGTATCCTTCTTACCTAGCACCCAGTGCGAAGAAAGCACGCAGGACCCTAAAGGTCAGAGACATTGCTCCTTCCAGGAAGCCAGCAAAACGAAAGGCAGAGCCGGAAACTTGCGAGCATGCATCGTTAGAGTCGCCGGAAGGTGAAACCAGACAGATGGCTACTATATGCAAGCAAACAAATAACAACGATGCGCAGCGAGCTAGCCGATACCTTTTAATGACAGCGAGGCTTCGTTCACAGGTGGCGTACTATCGCTCCAAGGTCTCAATAGCGCAGCAGCAACTAGAAGCAGAAAGGAAGGTGGTATCTACATATCGCGACGACAAGCGCTACTCATCTCTTAAAAATTGTGCTTCAGACGCTGAAAAGGGGGAGAAAAAGGCTGTCTTCCTGCTTCACCAAATCGACGGATATCAGAAGAAATTCCAGTCTTATCCCGAAGAAGGAATCAGAGTGTGCGTCATATGGCGATTTCTTTCACCGAGGGGTTATGATCATGCCCGTACTACTCTGCTAACACTGCCACATAAGTGCACACTACAGCGCTACGTTGGCCCAGCTCAACGTCTTCTGGAATGAGTTACGCCATGAAAGAAAGGAATGCAGGAGGCTTCCCTTCTCAGCCACAAACAGTACATGGCTTCATTAATAATCAATGAAGCAGCAATAAAGCCGAAGTGCATATATGATCGGAAGTGCCACGTGGTTTTTGGGATCAGAGACAAGCCAGGAAACGGTGCGCCACGAACCAAGAACGAAACGCTTGCTAACCGATTGCTATGCTTCGTGCTCCACGGAGTGGTCACCTCGTACAAGATACCGTGTTCATATTACTTTACAAAGCAATTTAGCGGGAGAGACTTGTATGCGTGGAGGAAGGACGTCATCTCTGCAGCTGAGGAATGCGGCTCTGTAGTCATTCGTATCGTTACGAATAACTACTCAGCCAACAGAACGATGTTTCAGCACATGGGGAACGGTTCGTTGTCAACTATAGTGAAGCATCCTCAGGACAATGAAAGAGTAATTTTTTTACGCTTCGATCCTCGCCATGTTTTCAAGAATGTCCGCAGCTAATTTTTGGAACGGGAGCTCACAGACGGCACTGGCGTCATCAGCGGTGCATTTGTGTAGAAACTGTATGAGCACCAGAAGGAAATGACGGTAAAGTTTGCCAGAAATCTGACACGAAAGCATGTGTATCTTTCAAACCTTGAGAAAATGAACATGCTACGCGCCGTGAAGGTGTTTTCGCCCCAAGTCACCGCGGCTCTGGAGCACCTCCAGCAGAACTCGCGAGTAGGCTCCATTCTCTTTCCTTTCAAGGACGCAACATCTATGATCTAGTTCATGAAAGTGATGAAGAAATGGTTCGACATTCACGACACAACATAAAAGGGAAGTGACTGCAAAATGCCCATCTCCAAGGAAGACGATGGCCGGCTACTGTGGCTGCAAACTGAGTTTTGCAGCTACGTGAAGAATATTTAAGGCTGTTCCATCGCCACTGGCGTTAGAAACTTCACAGAGGAAACGTACAGTGCCCTACTTTTTCACCACGAAATCCACAGTGGAGGTAACTCAATTTCTACTGAGAAGAGGCGTCAACTACGTTCTAATTAGAAAGTTCAACAGTGATCCTGTGGAGGCATTGTTCGGAAAATTGCGCTTTATGTGCGGAGGTAACGACGCGCTGGACGCAAGAGCCGTTGCAGCAGCTCTGGATCACATTGTAAAGGAAAAAGCACGGCCATCGAAAGAAGCCACTAATCAAGGTGAAGACGCTGAAGAAGCGGCCGCCTCTGTTCCCCAAGATGTAGGTGAAGAACTGAAAGCTCTGAGAGCACACCTTCCAGCTCCGCCTGCGTCTGTTGCTTATTCAGGCTTGGTATACGTAGGCGGCTGTATTGCCAAACTTATCAGTGATCTTGGGTGTGACGCTTGCGTTATGCTTGTGACGACGAACAAGACTAGCAGCCCCCTTTACAAACTTCTGCGTGCCCAGGAGAATGATGAACTTCACTATCCAAAGCCAGAATTTCTAGCTCTCTTGGAAATTATTTCTACGTTTTTTGAAAAGGTGTTCAAGGATCTTCCGCGATCAAATACTCTTGAAACCTTGCAACTAATTGTTGAGCCAAACCTTGAAGATTCTCCCTCCTAGGCTACCCGGAAGGTGTTGACAGGAGCCACGCCAAACACTTAGCCCATCTGATCTCTGAAAAGTTTCCCCGAATTCTTCTCGTCAATTACACAAAGAAATTGACAGACCAAAATGACAAGCCGTCTGGGTTTATGCACAAACCAACGCGAAAGCATTTCAGGTTCTAAACGACCTCACTCGGAACTGTCAGTCACACGACAACGTTGTATAATTCATTACAAGCAGTTCTTGTTATTGCTGTAAGTTCATTTATGTATGGGAAACGTTGTCAGAGTATCAAAGAGCAAATAATCTGTCTTATATATTGTGTTTCGTGCAGTGCGAACAGATTGAACAGGTGCGTTTGAACGCATTGGAGCGTCAAACGCTATTATTGTCAGAATACATTTTGAAGTACTGACAGACACTGTTCCGGCCTTTGAGATGAAAATCAATGTTTCCTAACCCTGGCTTTTACTAAAATACCTTGCTTCGCTTTTACTCGAGCCAGTCCCAAATGATCCAGCCGAGCTATGCGCCATCATTGCATGCCAACTTCAATGTTTTGAGATCCATCTACTACTTCCCTCCTTTAAATGCACATATAGCGATGGCTGCATACACACGGTTGCCGAGTCCTTGTTCAACGCTGGGAGCAGCCGTTCATCAACATGTGCACGGTGTCAGAACCAGCGCGCGCCGAGGCTGCCTCCAGCGAACATTTCAGCGGCTCTCTTCGAGCGGAGAGGGTTAAAGTCGCTGGAACGGGAAAAGTACCGCAACCATCGCCGGAGCCGCGGACCCGCCGCCATATTTAGTCCAGCGCAGCTGAAGCGACGGCTGCACGCTGTGAATTTTTACAAAATAAAATAGGTTTTGCGAATTGTGGGCGTTTTTACAGCAATAAGTGAAGCATACCATTGTTCACTTGCTAATTAGGCGAAAAAAGGCTGTAATTATTAAGGCGCAAGTTTTTCTAGGCTCATGGAACGAAAATCTGCCCGTAGCTGTGTGACCAGATGTGTCCCTCGTGCATTAGACGGCATGTAAGGAGAGAAATTTGACTTTGGCCGATATGGGCCAAAACCTATGTCCAACCGAATTTCACTACCGCGGACACAATGGTGACCTCCAAATGTGGCTCGAGCCAGTCCCAAATTTAGCCCACCCGCCACCAAAAGTTGACATCGGCCGATTTGCACTAAAATCGACGTTCAACGTAATTTCTTCCATGGCGAACACGATGATGACCTCCGAAATAGACCCGGACCTCTTCCAAATTTGGCCCACCCAGCTATGAAATTTGACCTCGGCCAATTTGGACCAAAATTGATGTGCAACCTAATTCGACTGCGCTAAAACGCGATGGTGACATCCAAACATGGCCTGGACCACTTAGAAGAATCACAAACAACGCATAAGAAGGCACAAATGCTTTCACATTATCGCACGTAAGGAGTCTTAAGTGCTCCTCTGAATTTTTACTTGGGTATGCATCACGCGTACGGTCGCAGAAAAAAAAAAACATGCGAACAGAGCGGTGCGTGTGCGCTCCGCTCTTCGCATTTATTAAGGCGAAAGGCTTTCTTGCCTCATGACTGGCGTGGACAGAAGTGTGTAGAAAGACCGTGTGCTCAAGAGTGCACATGAACTTTCAATCATAAGGTGCATGTATGGCGAGTATTGTTCGTAGGAACAAATTTCTCCCGCTGGAATCTGTGGACCCATATAGATCGTCGCTTGGAGTCTTTTTTTCTTTTCGCTGGGAATGGCAAACAGCGTTTTGCACGATTCCCGCCGATTGCTGCACCTAAAAGCGCAGCATCCAGACATCTTCGATGTCTTTATGCAGGCATCAAATACACAAGCGTAAATACGCGACTGGAAATGCTGTGCACACTTATCTCAGCCCATAAGAGCAAGTGCTATGTAATGCTCCGGACGATCTGTGTGTCGGCGGCCGCGAGAAAGAAGCGAGCGGACCATTTATGGCGGGGAATGACAACGTGACCGCGGAGAACGAATCGGGAGCGCGCGCGCGCTGGGCCGCCGGCGCGGCGGCGAGAGAAAACGAATGCGGTACTTTTCCCGTTCCAGTGACTTTAGAGAGGGTCAGTGTTCCTGTATATGCTCCCGCAGGGAGCAGAGTTGCGCGAAGGTCCGCCATTTTGTTCCAAGCTGTGCGGGAAAGCAGCTCCTCGAGCGCACAGGCGCTGGGATCATGACAGGGCTGGCGTTGTAGAGCAGTTCGCTTTTTTTAAAAGCTTAGAAACGGCGCCAGATTGCAGGCATCCTTTTTTCTTTTTACTGTCTCAGTGCTCAGGGATCGATGCTAAGCCCATCATACTTCGTTGAAAAAAACGCCGGGAAAATAATCTGATTTGCCGAAAATATCATACAGCATGACAGAAAGATCGCGGAATGACAGTCATAGCTCGCAGTACAGACATGAATGGCGCAGAAATGCTTGGAAATGAAAAACCTGCGTGAGTTGTGCGATGAAGAGAAGTTTGGCAATGCATCTCCCTGCAAAACCACATTGAAATACATTATTCTATATGGTTGCGACCAACCATGTTGCACGAAGCTTGTGAAACCACGCTGCATACGATGTGAATGCGGGTAGTCTAAAACAATGCATTTTGCAAGCAAGTAAATCTAACCAACCAAAGGCACAGATATCGCAAACTCTTCTAGACCTCCACTGCATTTTTCCTATGCCATGGTCATCTTTTCAAGCCAAACACATCACGTGCCGTACTTCTTTAACATCCGAAAGTTAGAGAAGCCTGACTTAAGTCACTGCAGCTGAATTGTGGTATACGGGTTTCCAGGGATCTCGAAAAGTGATGTGTATCTCTTTCTGGTGCTGTTATTTGATAGTTTTTCCCTAAGCCCTATTGCGTTTTCTATTGACCTACTTTAATTTATGTACCTTCTCGGCATTCTGAAATATCTTTGTTTTGGACTGCTCCATGCTTTTACTCAAGGAAAAAACTTATCTGAATATCCAATTTTGCTTTCAAGTATTTCATTCTATTTTTGTTCCCCTCTCCTCCAGTGTAACATCCTTGTCAGTGGAAACTTAAGGGTATTCTTAACAAATAAAATAGTTAAATAGCCTATGCAAAGCTTGTTCACTGCGTAAAAAGCTTTGCCGCTTTCGGTACGGTTCTTGCAGTTTGGCGCACTGCGCCCCGTCATAGTTGGAGGCTGCCGTCACTGCACACTATCAAAATATATACAACTGGAGCGCATGGAAAAGGCGGGAACACACCGCAGCCGACCGCACCGGACGCGTCCGATCACGATGGCAGCCGAGAGGGTACTGGGGCTGGCGAGGAACCGGCGTTGCGCCTGGAAAGTCGGCTCCTCCACTTCAAAATGGAACAAACGTCGTCAACAGAATTACGTGACGGCCGCTCGGCGAATGGCGTCAAGAGCGGCGCGAGGAAAACAGTTACGCAACTCTGCTCCCTGCGGGAGCATATACAGGAACACTAGAGAGGGTTGGCTCGCAGCGCCGCCGGAGAGATGCGGTGGTAGGTCGGAACTGCCCCTCTTGCACAGGCCGTAAGAGAGAGCGCGCGCTCTCCTCCCCTCCCTTTGCGCTCGGTTACACCGACGGCGACGGCGACGCAGCTCAACCCACGAACGAGCGCATAAGAGCTGCCCTCTAAAAAAATTACATAACCCGCACCTAAAGCATACGCTTCTGATGCGCCGCGTGCCGACTTTGCGAGACACTGCAGAAGATCAGCTGAAACTCGTTGCTGATTCTACTTGTATGGTTTTCGCGCTTAAAGTGCTCCAGAGGTTTCGTGTAAAACGTCACCTATGTGGAAAAGAGGTCAGATCCAACAATAATTCTCGTCTTGTGAATTCTTCCGGATGTGCTGGATCAATATTTTGTAGCTTTATTTAGATACCATGGCAGTTTTAGCCACCTGACCGAATCACGTCACCGAGAGGCAATGGACGGTGCCAACGTGAAAGAGTATCGGTGGGGGTAAGGGGGGGGGGGGGGTGAGTCCGAGGAGCGAGCGATGTCACGCGTGTGAAAAGAAACGGTTGTGTGACTCCTCGCGTCCGGTATGAATAGCGAGTTTTAGCAACGCCGCACGGTAAACATGGTAACTGCTACCGTACAGCAAATCTTGTTAGGCAAGCCGGGCTACGGTAGCAACCAACGGCAACGCGTTACCGTATTTATCGTACGGAGAACGGGCTACACTAAAATTGTTTAATGGCAATGTTCGCGTCCGGAGCGACCGTGTTGCTTCTAGCGTGCGGTGCGCAGCACTGGCAGTGTTCGCTTCATGCTAGGAAGGAATGTCGCATTGGTGTCCGCTGTAACAAATGAAAAGTTCTAGAAAGTACCCTGAAAGCGTGTCCTCCCCCAAAAATTGGAACAGCGCCATAGATTTCAGTGACCCACGGACATTCGGGGATAACTAGCGGGATAGGTAACCTATTCGATTAATTATATAGTTATCTTCGATGGTTCGTGCATGTTTTTTTTTTCTCTTTGAGCACATAGAAGACACAAACGCGACGAGCAACGCTGGTAATTTGCTCCATACAACATAAAGTGAACGCCACTGTTTCCCAAGGGTTGCCGTTGATTGCAGGCACGACCATGCGCAGTACAGTGTTTGCAGTGCAAAGTTACCGCCACGGGAAAACCTACGAGGCGTGCCTCGCGGTTCAGCACAACTACACAGAAGTCGCTTCGAGTCGGTTCCTGGATAACGACTGAACAGCCTTCTTTCTGAGCCAGAATACCATACTGTCACCGCTAAGAATGTTCACAAATAGAGAGATACCCGTCGGTGGTGCTTGGCTTTGGCCTTCGGCTGTTGATCCAAGGGCGCGGGTTCGATCCCGACCGTGGTGGTGGCCGTATTTAGATGGAGGCGAAATACAAAAAAAATCGTGTGCTGTGCGATGTAAGCGCACGTTAAAGAGCTCCAGGTAGACTAAATTAATCCGGAGACCTCCACTGCGGCGTCCTTCATAGCGCGTCTATCGGCTCGGGATGTTGAACCCCACAATTAGCTTTTTTTTTTGTCTTACAAATAGAAGGATACAGTCAGCGCATGCGGGAAGACGACCTTGAAAGGTTAGTAGCATGCAAGGAAAGGCCAAGCCGCATGTTTCGCAGACACGGCAGCATGATTAACAAAAGCAAAGAAAAAAAAAACAAATGAATATTTCTCCGTGTACGGCTAGACAATTAAATGGATGATGAAGCGTTCCGCGCAACTGAATCATGTCGGTAGAGCCCGGGATCCGCACACGGAGCAATTAATCCCAGTTCTTTAGGAGCCCACATAACTTTTGCGAGACTGCGCCAGGTTCCGAAACTAGAAAGTTTTGACATGTTGCCAGACACAGCCAGACATGTTGCAAAGGGCCGCAAAAAGCACCATGAGCTCTCTGCCGGGAATTGGTGGTTGCAGAACTTTGCAACGCCATTCCTATCCTGCTCATCTCTGCAATTACGGGCTGGAAGCTTGCGTAAGAAAGTGCGGGCGCGCCAGAGCAGTTGCGGAATAATTACTTTCGCAACGTAACCATGCTCGCTCTCGCACGCGCATCATGATTTTGAGAAAGGGCAGAGAACATTTCAGGTCAGACTACGTTGTATCATTTAGGCGGGATACCTGAGAATTTCGATATGCATCTATGCCGAGCACATCGTCCACGGTGCGGGTTGACGAATGCTACGCTTAGTTTCGTACATGCGGCGGCCTAGAACGTAGGCGGTTGACCATCTGCGGGCGCTGTATAGTCGGCCTCGCATCCACTATAGGAACGTGAGAGACACGCAATCACCGCCCGTGCCGCATCATCAGGGAACGAGCAGTAAAAATTTTGTTCGAGGTGAAAGTAGGTACGAAGTAAATATGAAAAAGATTAAACGCTTGCATCAGTCAGCGATTCAAAATCGCGCCGCTGTACTTATCTGATCGAACAGTCATTTAACAAGTGGTCAGTGTGCACTAGAAAGTTTCGCGCTTCCCTTTGTAAAATATTTTTGTCGTAGTGTATTTACCTTTTCAGTAGAACTGAAGCAGTTAAACCAATGGCAAAACATGTACATAAAGGAGCACCTATGAGTTTTTCTTCTCAATTTTCACGCTGTACCTTCGTATTGTCAGCAATCCGAAAATCTGACTTCATTCGCTACCGGCTCACTGTGTGGACTGCACCCGCCGCGGTAGCACTGTGGCATTCGGCTACTGAGCACAGGACGGCCGCGATTTGACAAAGAAGTAAAGCAAAATACGAGATTCTGTACTAATCGGGGTCACTACCGCTACTTATCTCGTAACCCACGGTGTTGCTTTGGTCTGCATAACTGTACACTGAGAAAATATTTTCTTTTGTACGCGTTGTAACCTGCCTTACTGCCATGAGCACGTGCTATTCAAGGCTGTCATTCTCATAAAAAGTGAGTAAGTCAGTAGCCGGTCACACCCGCAAGCGCCGCTGAAGCCCTTACACGAAATCGGGACCATGCGCCTGCGTGAAGCCAGCGGCCAAAACCTTGTGTACAGTCGGCAACGAATGAAGCGCGAGAGTCTTTCGGCGAATAATTTGCTTCGGGAAACACTGAAAAGCAGTCGAGTAGCACTGTCCTAGCTTTGAAGTGAAGGCACCCTTCCGGCACGAAACCTCCCAACGGGGACTAAACAGCGCCGAATATGTTGTGTTTCATTCATCGATGGCTCTACACCGGCCTCCTAATCGCGTCGTCAACGTTGCCAGCGTGACGGCTTCGTTATGTGTGTGCGACTCACTTAAGCCAATTTGCTTTCGCTTAGCAAGCCGAATAAGCCTCTGCGGGTCAGTTGCTCAGCCCGCTGCTGGCAAGCTTCCATCGCGTCGAAGGCGACTGCACGTGCCGCTGCAGCTGTTGTATTTACAGCCACTAATACGCGTGGAGGCGAATGACAAGCGAACCAAGCTGAAAAACTTCGCTTCAGCGCTTCCGGCATCGTAGAAAGGATCTGTGTCACGGCTCACGTGAAAAATTGTAGAGAACTGCAGTCTGCTGCAATGGAGAAATTACAAAAGCATTTGCAAGTCATCGTTGCAAGTCATCGTTGCAAGTTTTTTTTGCAAGTCATAGTTACACCATGACACTTATCACGTGACCCTTTGATTTCGTCGGCAACTTTTCGAAATTCATTGCTGTCATGTGACACTTGCCACGTGACCCTTGGATGACGTCACCAATTTTTTTTTTTTGCAAGTCGTCATTGTCTAACGTCAGTACACATCCCCCAAACACTTTACCATCGTACACACCACAACGCGTTCACTTCGTGCCCCTCTAACACGCTTGAACCAACTACACGGCCCTTCGCGACGTCACACAAAAGTAGCAAAATTCCGGCTTTTTTTTTTCGAAAATGCACCGCCGCTCATCTGTGTGTCAACCAAGCTTTGGCCTCGCGTTTGCCTGGTTGGCGGCCTCTTAGAACAAACATCGGGCAAGCCTGGCCCAGCAGTGGCACACGCGCACAATGGCGTGCGCGCGGGCATTAGCCACTGCCTCGGCCACGGTGTAGAAAGTGACAGCTACGTGCCACCACCCGCAAACTTAACACGAATACTTCATGTATGTTTTCGGCTCTTCGATTTCGGTTTTTTTTTGTTCAAATTTCGGGGGGTAAATACGGGTAAAATCTGGCAAAAAAAATTCCACAATTCAGTTCTTTCTGGTTAACGTTTTCCGGTAAAAGCAATTAAATAGTATGGCCCGATCTTTTTCTGTACAATACATGCCACAATTTTTGCTCACCATTTTCCTGTACAATCTGGAAATAGCAGGTTGTACTGAAACTGTTTACGAAATCAGATATATTTCGTTTATTCTCATTTATGGCAGTTATTCTGTCCCGTACTTTGCCATTCCCTAGTGGAGCACGTCCGCGTCTGTGTTAGACCTTTCTGTCTTTGTACACAGGAAAAACATTTATTCAACATCGCAGCGGCCATTTCAACCTCTCGATGTAGCCGTACAGCGGGATGTTGTTGGTTTGGGTAGGGCCGCATAAAATTATGCCAATAAGACGTCCGGTCGGTACCTGTGTTTCGATCTCTCGGAACACCACTAAAGATGAAACAAAACACGCCTACTAGTTTCCGAGCTGTGCCTTCAGCGCTGAGCACTGACAAAGTAAATTTAATTGAAGGCGCATATAAGAAACAGGGCTCAACCCGATATTTAAGAAGTCTTTTCAGAGTGCAAGGATAGGGCAAAACCAGACTGTACCCGAAAACTAAGGGCCCAACTCGTGTAGTGCACGTCGCCGGTCTGACAGTCTCGACTGGCACCTGACATACGTTGCCATCAGCGTTGGCGAAAACGAGCTTCTGCGTCCGGATTTCAAGCCCCATCCAAAACTCGAGGCCAAAATAGGGGACAGAGTCACCATGGCAAGCAAGTGCGTGGTTCCGGGACGAATAACATGAGCATCAGAAAGGCAGGCTTATCTATTTCTGTTGTCAGGTGCATTTCCGGGGGGTGCGCGACCAGCAACTGCATGCACCACCCACCAGTGATCTGGGCACTGTTTTTTCCACGCGCAACATTCGGCTGCACGAATCTATGCCAGCAAGAGCGGCTGATCTGCATAGCCAAGGTCACCCTTGCTTGAAAGCGGGACAAAGTCCACTTTGAAGCTCAGTTGCGGTACAGTAAACATCTGAAACAATGGTAGGAGCTATGGCCAGTGCCCTATGTTCAAGTAAGAACTAGAAAGTAATTAAAAGTAACTGCATTAGTTTTTTTGGAATTACCTTGTGATGTCATTTATGTTATTGAGCAGCTATTGGCAATGTAACTGTAACGATGTGGATAGCAGACTAGTGTGGGCGAGTAGTAGAAGGAGTTCGAGTGCAGAAAAAGAAAACAAGCTTGTCCGAAGTGCCGGGGCTTGTCTTTTACACGGGACAAGCGCTTGACCGCGTTGCGTCGGCCCGGGGACCACCTGCCACGACGTGCACCACAGCAAAACCGCCTTTCATCACTGGCACGACGCTGCAGCTTCCGTCTGAGCGACTCTGCCAGCTCCGTATGTGCAACCACAGGCGAGTGTCGCTAGCTCTCGCCTGACCTCCGAGCACCAGAAAAGATTTGTAGAAAAGTAATTAGTAGTGTAATTTTGCCATGTATGCGTAGCAGTGCGTAACAGCGCGCCTTCCCTACACCTCCCATTCACACTCCTTTATGTACTCAACTAAACACACTGCTTGCGTCAGCATTTCGCAGTACCCCCCGCTCTCACTCATATTCGTATTACCGCAAGACTAAACGTCCGGTGAATACAACGGCAGTTCGCCGCAGGAGAAATATGATTGGCGCTGCGCTCCGGCCAATCGCCCGCTCTGCACAGAGCAGCAGGCGGTTAGTGAATGCGCGCACTCACGTCGGGTAGGTGGTGTCTTCGACGCAGTAGGCGCTCTCGCCCAGGCTGCGGGCGGCGCAAGCCGGCATGCCGCGGGAGTCCAGGCGCGGCCTCAGCTCGCTGGACGCCGGGTAGACGACGGGCCGGCCCGTCGTGCGATTAGCTGGGGGCCCTCGCGCGCTGCGCATCGTCTTGAAGCCGTGCGGTCGCGTCGGCGACATTCGGGCCGACCCCCCGCAGTACGCCAGCGTCGCCAGCCACAGAACCTGCGCAGACCGTGGCCGTTCGTCAACACTTTCGGCGTCACAAAGACTGCGGTTTTTGCTGGCGCGTTTGCGAATCGGCCTACCGCGCACACGCATGCATGCTTTCACTTGGCCTGACCCATCGTCATCTGGGCATCTTACTAATTGCGAATTAAGGTGACAGCAAAGCAGTAAAACAAAACACCAGTGCCCGTTTGCTCGTGCAGTAAGCAGATAAATAAGTTCAAAATTAAGCAGAAACTTATGTGGTGGTGCCAAGTAGGCTCCTATTTCCAACCTAGCTGTATCTAAGGAAAACATTAGGGATCTTCTAGGCACATCTTGTTCTGTAACACAAGGATGCACGCAGAGGCGAGAATCACTCACTGAAGACCAAATTCGCGTTTGCTTCCGCACTATTTCCTGTCACTCCTGAGTCATACTTCTGTCATGGTTGTCTTCAGTGTTCGTTGGCTTGCAGGGTCGCATGTTTGAAGCCGGCAATAAAAGTTGCGCCTAGCGCAAGACCAATCAGAGTGCATTAACTATATCGCATGCTCTCGGCAACACTAACTTAAGAGGCTGTATCTTAAATCGTAAAAGCAAACGCATATCGTACCGGGCTGCTTTCAGTTGTCAAAGTTGCGTTTCGCTGGCGCGTGATACTGAAGGCACCCCTTGACGAACAGCATGTATCCATGCTGTGAACGTGACTCTCTCAACCTCATATTTTTCAACCCTCTTCCTTTGTCGCTGCTTTTCCTCAGGCTGCAGACGCAGACGGTCACGGCTGACCATTACTGCGGATCTGCAGCATACCATATCTTTCGTGCAAGAAGCGCAAAAGCAAAAGCATATGCGGCGGAACCCACGTTCTCCGCCTTATACGCGTATGCAAGCCGCAAGAATATCAGCGCAGCATTTCTTCATTGTTCGCGGAACGCACGCTCCTGTCGCAATAGCGCACTAAAGGTAAAGTCACCGAGAACGAGCAATGTCAGCTATCTAAAAGCAATGCTTGCCAATTGACTCAGTTTTACTGTGCACTGCATGTATTTGTCGCTGGAAACTTTTTCGCTGCAGTCTCCATCGCATACATGCAAACCCACGACGACATTCCGTTCGAGCACAGAGAATGCATTTCCAAAGACCCTGCCGTTACCCTGAAATAACAAATACGCGTCTCGTTAGACTTAGGAACGCCTTGATCGCTGATCGATCTAATAAATGGCATATACTTATTCCTCGTTCTTCGTAACCCAAGAGAGATTAGGCAAAACCAAAGCCCGATGCACCATACGACGACAACAAACGCCCCACACAACGCAGAAACCACAACGAATTTTGTAAAAAGCGAGCGACACCACTGGAACGGCAGACGTCATGTTGCTGAACAAGGTGTACCTATAGAGGGTCCCTAGATTTTCTACAAATACGTGCGAAACAGCAGCAGGTTAGGGAACAAAACATAAGTTGCTGAACTTATCTGCCGCTTTAACTGTAGAATAACCGGGATCAGAAAGCGCTTTGCGAGGGCAGGACTCACAAAAAAGATTCTACAAGTCGTCTCTTTTCGAAAACACTGCTGACATTTGAAAAAAATGAATAACTATTAATATTGCCTGCAGTTACGGAGCAAGGAGGGAGAGACTACCATAGGCGCATCGTGACAGTTAAATCTATTCACGCAGTTGCCGACAAAGCACAGCTGCTGTGAAAGTCAATTCGCCAACTGAAAAGAAACGATGCCAAATTCGAGTAGTTCAGCACTAGCGGTTAGTTCTGGAACGCTGCAACCGGCGGCCGCAGGCAGCAGTTATAGAAGATCACAGGAGGTGGCGCCACCAGTACTCTCTTCAGTTCCTCCTTTAGTGAGTGAAGGTATGTTTATTTAGAGGGGGTGGCTCTTAGACCTAAAGGGGGAAGAAGGATAAAGGAAAATGTAGGCCTTGGGCGGCTTCACGTAACGCAAGTGGGACGATTATGTTTGAGGGGCATTCACTACCAAAAAAAAGCTTCGTTACCTGAGCACCTTAGTAAGGCTGAAGGCTGCCTTAGCAGAACTCCCTGTGAAGACTGAAATATCGGTATTACAAAAATAATAATAATGACAAATATATCATCTGACCTCAGCGTTCCCGCTTATATGAACGCCCGAAAAAACAGCAGGGCAGAGCCGGTACCTTTACACGTAATAATGTGCAGCGTTCGCGATACAGCATTATTTTCTGCTCAGAGGGGTGTTGTGGCCATATGTTGCGGTTACTTCCGACGAGATTGAGCCCAACGCATCAAGTAGTGAGTCGATGCATGCAGAACGGCTCATATATGCAACCAGAAGTGGCGATAGTCCGCGAATTATCATTATTTAGACTCTGGATCACCTCAGCTAAATATATTCCGGACACTTGAATTTTGTGCAAACTCAAGAGTGTTACGTTATTACCGCCGTACAGCTGGGCGTCGCATTGTTGTTAAACAGGTCCTTGAGCGACCTGAAAAATTTTGTTGTGCAACCAGGAATGTTAGCAAGTGATACGCTGTTAATATTATCAACGCAGTGTACGAGCCAACACAGGAGAGCATAAGTTCGATTTTAACTTTTGTCAGATGCTCAGCCGTGCAAAGATTGGTGACATCCCCTTCAGTATGCTTCGCTTCCTTCACTTCGATATCCATAACCACCACCCGAAAACCGACGTTCTCACAATAAAGTGGGCATATATATATGCAGCTTGGCTGCGAATTTCACGGTGCGCCACAAGTAAATGCCAGAGCTTGAACTTGGTAGAACAGCAAAAAAGAAAAAGAAAATCTAAAGGTACACGCTGATTGCTCCATCGACAATGCCAGCCGATCTACATAGAGAGAAGCACGTATAATTAGGCCTTAAATCGAGCTTTTTATAACAGCAACGTATCCTCTCAGATTTGTTGTGCTGTTCTTCAGCTCGTTAGCCAGGGGGAGAGCCGTAACAGCTGTCCCCGTAGGAAGTCCAGCGAGCCGGAAGCCGTCGAAAACACACGGACAGCAGGCATGCGATCCCGGCGTGATCACGTCACCAAAGATAATGGCACCTAAATGGTAACTCAGCAAAGGGTGCATTGCCCACTCGCAATCGTGCGCCCTGAGTTCGCGCAGCCCGAGTTGCGAGAGTGGCTGCCACTCTCGTTCTTCTTCTGCGGCACGGGAGTAGTTCAGAATAACAGCGCATTATCAGAAATTTCGTCACTAGGAATCTTAATGAGGTTCTATACTAAGTCTTATTTCAAATAATTTTATCCTCAATAAAGATTTTTAATTGATCCTAATCTCTCGGTTGATAAAAAAGAAAATATCATCTCTTATTGACCGTGATACCGTCTTAAAGTTCTATGCTGCTTTCATTCTTTTACTAACAGGTCAGATCCATTGCCCTTTCCGTAAATAAGATTGTTGCCTGATCAGCTGACGTCCGTGTGCCAGCCAATCATCGTAGCCAGAAAGGCAAGGCGCCGGCTATCCCAAAAACACGTGTGTTTTATACACGAAAATATTTACGGATTTCTTCTCAGGACCCATCGGCAAGATTCACAAAACTTCTCTTACGAAAGAGCTTCGCGTGACTGGCCGGTGTGTTTCGCATTATCCATTGCATATGAACCGCTGTCTCGTCGGCTGTGTAGGACGGCCAGTACTCGTGTACCCCAGAAAACACGTAGTGGTTCTATCGCCGGATAGAAGCTTCAGTAAGACGGCCCGTAGCCCCATATTCACTAAGGACATGCATGTATGCATGCATGTATGCACGCATGCATGTTACATGCATGTTACATGCATGTATGCATGCATGCATGTTAGCACTTAGTTGCGCTAAAACTAAAGCCTAGACTGTCTCCTTCGTCTCCACAGCAATTAACCAGAGTTTGCAAGTCTTCCTGGCTATCTGCTAACAGTACCATATCGTCCACATACATTACACCCGGTAGTCGTTGCTCAACAACCATTCCGCCTATTCATTATGACAGATTATAACCTAGATTGCTTCCTTGTAGCCTTCTTTCCATACTTATCATATAAAGCATAAACAGCAGTGGCGATAGGGGACAACCTTGCTTTAACCTTTGTGTACCTCGACAGTAGTGCGTCCAGCGACACCTGCCGGTATGGCCACTTGTTTAAAAATAGCTTGTCTCTGGGCCTGCGCTGCTGCCTTGTGTCGTCCGCAGATGTGTGCCCCGTTCGCTGCCATAGGCACACATTCAGTGGCGGCCAGGAGCGGCGGCGCGCCATGCCTGCTCTGTGCATCTCGACGCAGCACGCATTACGCGTCACATCCTTCCCTGAAATAGCCCCTCGGACAGCGAACGCAACGAACAGCACCTAAAAACGAGTGGGTTGCGAAAAATTAAGGTAGCACGCTCTGTACAAGCTCAGACACAAGGCTGTATCAAACGCAGATACCACCAACAGGGGCTGTCGGCACCCTACGCATCATGGTGCTTGAGCATACAGATAAGTGTGTAAACGTATGTAGGTCACATACATAGGTCGCTTCGTGATCGGCTAGCGCACGTGCGTTGGCCAACCAGAACGCTCACCGATGCAGTTTAAGGAATGCCTCAGTGAACCACGACCTGGGGCCGTATTCCGTGGGCTGTCCATTTCGCGTCCGTTAGGTCCTCTGGCATTGATCACTCAGATATACCCGCGGCTTTCAAGCGTCTGTGGCAAGCGACCCGGCCATTGTGTGGTTTGTGACCGGACCTTACCATTGGCTGCATATTGCATCGAGTTTCAGCCAACGGTGGGACTTGGTCGCCAACCACCGAATGGCCGTGTCGCTTGCTCCCGACGCTTGAAAAAGCGCGTATATCTGGGTGACCACTGACGGATTACCGAATGGACGGGAAATTGGCACCGGAAAATGGACAGCTTACTGAATATGGCCTCTTATTTAAAACTTCTTCGTTACGTCTTTCATTGCGCGAAGTTTTGAACACGAAAAGTCAACTCACCCAGCACCATGCTTCACGAACTCAGCTTGTGTATGAGGACGCACGAAGCGGCTTTTCTGGATCTGGCTTCAGTTGTTATTTCTTCTCAAAAGAGCAACCGCATCAGGAAAACGAACCGCCTGTCTTGTTTTTTTTTCTTTTCTGGTTCCCCCTTGCGGGTTTGCCGCCAGCGAAGCTGACGTGGCAGCAGCGCCGTCTATTGCGACACGTCGTTACCTTCAAGCGTCGGCTGTCTGATTTTATGGCCGCCCATTGCGAAGGCGGCCGCGCAGAAGCCACATCCCCGTCACGCAGGTGAGTTATGCGCCCTGTGCGTGTGTAAGCGAAGCTGCGAGTGGGCGGCCAGGAGAAGTCGCGTGTGGTTCGCGTATCGCGTGGACCGACGAGAGCGCGGGCTGCGTTACTCACGAGACCACGACGCCCTCGCTGCAGAGGGACCTTTCGTTCTTGACGCCCAGAGGTGCCCACCTCAGCCTCTTTCCGGCAAGCGCTAGAGCGTTCCGGCTTACTGCGGCCTGCGCGGCGACAAAGGCGCAATGCAGGGCGGCCTATTCAGCTTCGGAAGTTTTTCGGTTCACCAGTGCCTCACTGGCACCCGATTTCAAGTCGCAGGTGGCTTCGCGCTTCAGTTACGTGGCTTGTGCCTGCAGTCAATTTTATTTATTTGTTTGCGCATAATTTAGGCTCCACATGAGCCCTTGCAGGAATGGTTTCAACATGTGAGAAGAACACAACGCTGCTTATGGAACGAAACAAAAAACTGGACAGTACATATTCGAGTAAGGCATGATAAATATGCTAAGATGCAATAGGCAAAGCAAACCAAAAGGAAGAGAGCGTAAAAAACTATTACCATTACAAATATAAACTGTGTACTGAACAGATAAATACATCAACGCGCAGTTTACCGCATCATTTTGTAAAAAGTTGCATTGTGAAATAGGAGGAGGTGGAAAAAATCATCTCTAGCGAACATTATTATGGCTTCTGAATTGTAGCGTTTTACAGCGATGATTTTTTAATGAATGCCTGAAGGGATCCTGGAGGTGAATTGATCGGTATTTCATAATCAGAGCGATGAAAGAGATACGTGCATTGCAGCCTGGGCAAAATTTTCTCATGCTTAACTGTTTGAAGGTTGCCTCTTTCATGAAATTGACACTGGGCCCACAAAATAGTAAAAGAAGAAATACTTTAGATGTGCTCCATACTTCTTATTTTATTCTGGTTTATAGTATGCATGCAAACCAAGGAAAAGCAGGCTGAAGACCCGACTTTGGGGTGGGAGAACTGCTCTTCTACTTCAGCAGTTCAAAGCACGCCGGTGTATTCCAAAACAGACCTCAACCGAGATGTGAATGCACTGAGGTTATCTGTTCGGGGTTGTTCATAAAACAGCTTTCTTTTAGGAACGGACAACTTCCCTAGGGCCATGCGGCAGATGCACCAATATACTGCTCCGAACTTATCGGATTTTATCAGTGTAACGCCCCTATATTTGACTTGATTGGAGGGCCGCGGCGGTGGCTCAGTGGTTATGGCGCTCGGCTGCCGGCCCGAAAGACGCGGGCTTGATCCCAGCCGCGGCGGTCGAATTTCGATGGAGGCGAAATTCCAGAGGCCCGTGTACTGTGCCATGTCAGTGCACGTTAAAGAACCCCAGGTGGTCTAAATTCCCGGAGCTCTTCACTACGGCGTCTCTCATCGCCTGAGTCGCTTTGGGACGTTCAGCCCCCATAAACCATAGACCTGATTGGATTTAGAAATACTGCATGCGGCTGTCTAACGTGCACATATATAGAAGTGGGGTTTGCTTGTCAGTGAATGTCAGATTTCTATATTTAGCCGCGTTAATTCTAATTCCTCCCTTATATATACACAAGTGAAGAATTGGTTGCGAATGTTTTAAAGTCTGATTTCATTCTCTACGGTATTTATGCGAACGTACACAACACAACCATCCGCAAAAAAGACTGATTTGAGAAGGTGATTCGGTGCACGAATTTACGCCACACGGTACGCAACGCCGAGACGCTCCAAGACAAAACATCAAGCTTACCAGGCACACATATCCTGAATGCAGTGCGATGTTTTCGGTTTTGTATGTGCGAAGAGGTCTAGGACACTATCTTTTCAATTCCGATTGCTACGCGTTCAGTTTGAGAACACGCATGGGTGACATCAAATGCGCTGGAAAAATCAATAAAAATTGCGCATATTTGTCCTCCTACGAAGTTTCGCCCACTGGCATTATGAGGAGTTATCTCAGCCAATTTGGATATTTTTGGCAAGCCTGGTCTAAAGCCATGCCGCCACGTGTAAAACAGTTACTATTCTCTGAATGTGTTATTATGACTGCAAAAATAATGTGCTCAAGTAGCATACCATATGCAATTGTTAGTTAACTTGAGCTTTTTAACTCTGGCTCTGAGCCCATTTGTATACAAGAATTATTTTTGCACAGCACCAGTCACCCATGAATTCACAACAGTGTAAAGACACAGCGTATAGAATCAGAATGCTTAAAAATCCAAACAGTATGTGTATTTAAGAAAGGGCTGCCATTAAGTCGGCACGTGGAGATTTATTAAAGTCAGTTAGAGAGGAACGCAAAATGCAGCGAGACACGCGAAACCTGACGCACGAATGTAGATAAAAAAACACATTAAATTCCTTAGCAATGCCACTAGGATTCACATCTGTCTTGTTCAGAACACTGATTTTCAAAGCAACGTGGCGTTGCTTTGGCAGATAACGCGCAATTTGCGTTGATCACGATTAGTGAACGAAGGCAGCGTATATCCCGACCGGGCAGTGGGAACATTTCCATCTGGCTAGTCGAAAACGCCATTTAAATTGTATTGCCGCCCGTTTAAGTTTTCGCTTTTAGGTATGTCCCCCTGAAATATTCTCTGTAAGTGCGCTTTGCCGTCAAGCAAGCCGTATTGGGTTTCACAAAAAAATAAAGTTTCTCTAAAGTCGCTGACTAAGTGGGTGCGCTAGCGGGCGTACATGACCCCTTACGTTGATAGTGATTGATATTCTAAAATTTCTTGCTTCCAATAAGACTGGGTGCTGAATGAGGACTTTGAGGACATTGGGTAAGATAGAAACGAACTGAGGGCAAAAAAGTAAGTGAGACGCCACAGCGGACTGAGCCCCCATGCTGCAGACCGAGGGGCCAACGAACCACTCAGACCGGGAGACCGGCTCTAGTGAGCACTCGGGTAACAGGCATGCTACGTTAGCATCGGGCTGTCCGTAGAAGCTTGTTCAATTTTCCAGCTGTGATAAATTGCTTAGACCTCATCAATCTCTCTAACGAGCTCCGATATTCGAGCGCTCCAGTAGTTCTGAATCTCGTACGTTACGATATGCAGCCGCTACGGCCTGAAAAGGGTGTTGCAACACATCTTCTTGTTCTTACAACTGTGATTATTATCGTTATTATTAGTGCCTGCAGAAGAAAATCGTCCGGTCAAAGCGCCCTTTCATAACAGATGCCTTGTACAGTCGACACACTCCCATTGACAGATTGGTGTTCATATATAATACTTACTCCGACCGTCTAGACATATTTCAAGGCTCCTTGTCCTTGTTCCGCAAGGAATTGGAAACTGATATTTTAGCTGCCTTCCACACGTGCACATGATCGCAGCTTTTTTTTTTCTTGTTTTCCCTCTTTTCATCGCGCCTTGAGATATGCTCCGGTCGGGTGGCGGGACCCGCTGCGCTGCGCTTTGAATGCAGGGGTGCATTTAACGGCTACATTTTCACCTCTCTTCATCCCCGGATCTTTTGCGCGTCCGTGCACACCACCAGAAAACTGGAGAAATTAAAGCGCACGCGGAAAGATATAAGGCTTGAGAGGGATTGGAAGCGACGCTTTTTAGGCGCACTAGTACGGATAGTGGAAGCGCGAACCGTCGGCGCTGCTGCTCCTGTCACCTGGTGACAGCTGAAAAGAGGAGGTAAGTGCACGGGCCTATCGACTGACGTCAGCTGGTCAGCGAGAACCGCCACGTGTAGACAGGGGGGAGTTGGCAGAAATAAGTGCCAAATAAAAGATTGAAAGAATAGGCACGTCGCAGCAAACGCGTCTCAGATGGGTATGCACAGCACCCTTGCCCATTAATGTTTAGCTCGCAATTAGTGCGACACTAGCAACAGCAGCGTTGCCAAAAAATGGCGCCAATATCGTACGCAGCGAAGCGCAAGGAGGAAAGCAAGGACTCATAAAAAAAACGCCGCACGAAAGATAAATTTGATCCGCTTATGAATGCGAGATGACCTAAGAGAGACTCCTTGAAAACGTTACAGCTTTGTATGCTTTTGGAACGCGCAGAGTGTATTTCATTGTGATAGGTTCTCTGTTGCGTTCCGGAACAAGTTCGTTGCCTCCCTCGCACGTGCTTGCAGTGTCCGCATTTCTCTTCGAGTGCGAGGGTTTTTGCGTACCTGGTTGGCTCATCGCGTGCATAAAATGTGTATAAATATGCTTGTGCCAACGCTACCGCCCTCGTTGCTTGCATCCTCCTGACCGACCTAACCCGGTACGCGCTAAACACCATTGGAAAATGAATGAAACTGAAAAAATGCTTGCGCCGAGACGCCGAAAACAGGCGAGACTTCTACGTAGACATGTCGAACACGCTACGTCATCGCTGCTGCCATATGGGCGCTTACATGAAACGTAACGAAAAAAGTGCGTAAATGTTTCTTTTGTGACAAGCTTCCTTGCGTTGCTGATGTAATGGATAAGAGCCTAGGGTTGTTCCTGGGCCCCTTGAATAAAGATTGATTCACTGATTGAGTCATTTATATTAGAAGCCTCATCGGGGAAGAGAATGCGCCGTCGGTCACATTATCTCCTGGACCGGAAGTCACGTCAACAGACCGGAAGTAGCAGCTATACGTTTCGATCTATATTCATTGTGTCTGTGTCGCCACCTGTGGACACCTTCGGGAAAACATCTAACCACCGGCTAGACGAACCAAAAAGTTTCCTGGCAGTGCGCAGACAGACGTGTAGGAGCAGAATTGACATCTGAGCTAGTTGGTTGTTCATTTTCAAAAATTATATAAAGCGCACTTAGGACAACAGACAAGGGAGACCAAACAACACAAGCGCTTACTCGCAACTGCGCGTTCGCAAACACAACCATACAAGAGTGGCACAAAATTCAATGTAAAGGCGTTAATAGCTGCTAAGGTTATTGCGTTTCCAACACACTATCTAATTATGTTTTCCTATTTATTATTATCGGTTAATTGGAGTCTTTATACCGGGCGTTTCACATAAGATTTTTCCAATTTTTTTAAAAAATAGGATTTTCGAGTAAAAGAGCGCTTTTTTCGGCACAGCACTGTCAGCGTTGTAGCGCATCAGAATACAGCTAAAACGTGCTGACAAGTAGGATGGTTACTAGTATTGGATAGCTAACTTTTCAACTATTACTGTTAGCCTCCTTATTTATTGAGAGGCGTGTGGCCCACCGTAAGTAATAGTTATATAAGTGTTTACAATTTAGAAAACGTGATTACCTTCGGCGCTGGGGCGCGACAAATTTTGGCTACACCACGCCAAAATACATGCGCTTTCGAGAAGCTTGCAGGCAAAGCAGCCTCTCCAGTGCACGTAACTCGTCGATATAGCGAAAATTTGTTTCGTGGCAGCGCCGAGGGTAACTGCATTTTCGAAATTCTAAACACTTATACGGACATTACCGTTCAAGGACTATGACATTACTTACGGTGGGCTACACGCCTTTCAATACATAAGGAGACTAACAGTAATAGTTAAAAACTCAACTACACAATATTATTTGTCCTGGGTTGGGTTTTATAGCACATAGGCAACTGAATGCCATCGTGTGCCAAACGCGAGGTTTAAATACACATTATCAGTTAACCAGCCAACTAGGTAGCACGTGTTAGCTGTATTCGGATACGCTACACCGCTGAAAATGCTATATATGCCGAAAAAGCGCTCTTCGCACACAAAAAGCCTATTTTTAAGAAAATGCAGAACATCTCAGGTGAAACAGCCGGTTATTGTAGGCAAGTGCAACATGCTAGATTTCATAATTTCATCTCTCTGCAGCTACACAATTTAATTGAACGCTGTTCAGGTAATACTCTTGACATCTGTTTACCTAATTTTAAAAGTGCTCGAACCTGGAGCTCTGATATCTCACTGACTCACTGTGACAAACACCATCGCTCCCTCTTCTTATCGGCTTCAGGCTCTACCCCATGCCCCTTCTAATAATTCAGATGCTGCAGGAAGATCATTCAGTTTCTCCTACATGCTCGTGGCGACTTTGCTGGTCTTCGGTTTTCCCTCTTCCATCGACTGGTCGCTTTTAAGCGACGTCAGCGGTGTCGATGAACAGGTCTGCCGGTTCATTGCGCCAGTGCAGACCGCAGTGCACCCCTCCTTGCTGCAAGTTGCCTTACTGGATTTCCCGGGACTGAGAACACTGATACGACTTAATTAAGGAGGGGTGCTTCATTTCTATGATTGCCGATTCTGGAATATGCGTCTGTCGTTTCTAAGGGCAGTTGCGAATTGAACTGTGACAAAATCGGTAGAGTTCAGCGCAAGTTTATACGCGTATTCCAACACCGTTTTCCTTGCACGACTGTATAACTTCCAGCTGCTGTTCCCGACTGAATAACTCACCGCATCTCCCTTCTCTTAGTGGGGCTCTGAAAGGGGCTCTAATAAAGTTGCGGTGTGCCTGTGATGCTAAAGGAGTTCGCTTCACGAATATCCTCCGGCAAGAATATTTCTGGCGCGGTTTGTAAAAAGTGATCAGTTATCTGTAGTTGAAATTTGAATTTCAGCGTCTTCAGTGTAAAGTGCATGAAAAAAAAAAGCGTAAAAATGAACGGCGAACAGAAGAAAAGCGTGCAACGTTGCAAAAAAAAAGTTGGGCTGAACCGACTCCCGAACAGGTTCGGAACGGTTTTGAATCGGTCCGCTTCGGGTTCAGTTCCAAGATTGCGAAAAAAATATGGGTTCTGTTCGGTTCCGGTTCGACACCCTGGTTATTATTGTGTACGTCAAAGATTGACTTATTGACTGATTGATAGATTGATTGATTAACTGACAAATATATTGATTGATTGACTAACTGATCGATCGATTGATTGATTGATTGTCCTGCGCACTTAGCACTGGCCATGAAGAGCCGCCGCGGTGGCTCAGTGGTTTTTATAGAGCTCGGCTGCTGACCCGAAATACGCGGGTTCGATCCCGGCCGCGGCGGTCGCATTTCGATGCAGCGGAATTCTAGAGGCCCGTGTACTGTGCGATGTCAGTGCACGTTAAAGAACCCCGCGTGGTCGAAATTATCCGGAGCCCTTCACTATACGGCGTCCCTCATAGCATCAGCCGCTGTGTGACGTTAAACCCCCATAAACCAAACCAAACTATACGCCATGAAGCACCCCAAAGGAAGCGCTTAGCAATGGGCTGCTTTGCCTCGTGCGCGCACGCTTTTGCTGGCGCGCGTCGGGTGTAAAATGATTGTTACGCCGATTCATCTATCGTGGGCCGGACCGACACGTGCGCCTTATTACTACGCTGGTGTAGTTCTGACGCGAAGAAAATATACAAACCGGAACCGACGTGATTCCTTCTCAGCCACCGCGCGACCCCGACAGAAGCAACACATGTTGCATAATTTTCCCGCCATTTTTCCCCCGTCTCCTTCTGTGACCACACGATGAATCTACCACGCGCCAACGCGCCGAGTGCGGCCTCTCACTATAACGCACGACAGCTCGCCGTTCGGTGAGCGCCAGTGTCTGAACACTGCACTTTGTTGGAACGGATGTGGCCAGGCGATCAAGGATATACTCGTCGCATCACGAAAAGTGTAAACCGCGTTTGAGTGGCGATTTTCAGAGCGCATCGCATCACTGAGTTCAGCGACTGCGGACTAACTGCCGCCGCCAGTACTAACTATAGGGTCGTTCGCGTGCGCCGTCACGACGTCAATAGAGTTCAGTGCTCCGGTACTAGCGACACTCAGGAGCTAGGTTCCGGTGCCAGCAGCTGCTGCCTGTAGCTCCGTGACACCTTTTAACATACCTCAAGCTTTCAGACACGTGTTGGTGTTCTGCGCGTACACAAGAGCTTTGAGGGAAAGGAAAGCGAATGAGCAAGTCAAAGGTCCTCGACTGAAAGCCTATAGAGAAGGCATAAAAAAAACGAAAGAAATGCAAGAAGCGGTGCGCCCGACCAAATAGTGTAGAGGCCACAGCCGCACTCCGTTGCCGCTCCGTGATTTACATTTATATCGAGAAAGTGCGGCGACAACAGATGGCCTTTTCATCGACTACTTTTCTTGGCGATTGCCTGGCCCGGGCGCGGATTGGCGTCTGGGGTGATACGCGTCCTCCCTCCGACGCCGCAATGCCAGGCGCGTCGCCAGGATAAAAAAAAAGAAAAAAAAAACCAAGGTAGAATAGTGAAAAGGAGGTCGCACGTGTGAGACTGGCTCGCGATAAGTTCGCCGCCCATTCGTGATGCAGTTGTTTTTTTCCGATCCACGTGGGGAACCGGCAGGGGAGGCCTTCCAAAGCTGCCGGCCCGCGGCAAGCGGCCCTGCCCGGCGGAGGACTGAATGCCTTGCATAAAAGGAAGGACAGCGCGCGGGCGCGCAGTTGGGCTTCTGAGCGCGTTCCGGAGCGCACACGTGCTCTGCAGGAATGCCGCTTTCGACAGTCGTCGCGCGGATTCCCCACGTCGCAGGCTGACACCTCTCTCCCCATCACGCGCGCTGGCTCCTGCCGACGAGGGGCCGCTGACATCGCGTAGTGCAGGAAGCGTCCGGCATTCTCTGCGCTCGTTTGCAGTTGTGCTCTTTCGGAATGAGTTAAGAGCCACGGTTGAAAAAACAAACAAAAGTCCTGTTCATCCGAAAATAGCGCAAGAGAGAATCTGGGAGCTGTAACAGAGTGCAGCGACTTCTCCATCTCCCTCCTCTCTTCGTCCCTCACCGCCTCCTTAGTTCTCAAGCTTTTTTTGACAGCCACGCAGGTTTCGCAAGTTTAATAGCCAACACACGCTCCGAACCTTCTCCCTTCCGCCAAATCCGAATCACCGCCACTAAAGAAAAAGAAGGTAATATGATGCCTTTCGTATGTGCATAGTTAAAATTTCCTGTCTGGCGCGCGCCGAGATTTTTTCTTAATCAAGGCGCGAGCTCCTGACGCCTTGCAACAGCTAGGCAAGACGCGAAAGCATCCGTCCGATAGGCTCCTTTGCTAGGGTTCTGTATTTTGCTGACGTTTGCAACTTTCCACGTTAAGTTAGTTATTATATTTACGGCGCAATTAAGAATCTCATCTTTATTGTTTTCCTTTCTTGATTCCCATTGACTGCGGACAGAATTAACGAGAATTAAAGCCATTAAAGAAATCAAGCGAGGTCAGCTGAAGCTGTAGCCCGCCAAGGCTACATTCGGGGAAAGAAATCAACAATGGGCTTGTTCGTGTGTAACAAAAGTTTTTTTGTTTTTACAATGGACAAGGGTAATGCAAGGTGTTCACCCACACACATAGCATGACCTTAGGGTTGAAAAGAAAAAAAAGTGGTGCGTGATATGCGAAGTGCAGCATGATCACTGGTTGGGCTCCCGAGCAAGCGCAAACAACATTTATTTTTCCACACTGGTCTTAGAAATGAGAAATCTACGGGATACGTGGCATTGCTGGTGATTTAATAAGAAGTTATTTAACGAATCGAAGCCAATTTTTTCAGGTAAACTATTTCTTCTGACATTTTGCCTTTAACAAAAGGTGTAACTCAGGGCTCTAAACTGGGCCCACTATTGTTCCTTATATACCTAAATGACATATTACGAATAACTGACTCACAAGACTTGGCAATGCATGCCGATGATACCAATGTACTTTTTACATCCAATGACATTTCCGAACTTGCTTTCAGCGCAAATACTTATCTAAATCGTCTGTCAGAATGGCTGAGCAAAACCAGCCTAGAACTCAATACAGCAAAAACAACATACATTTTATTCAGGCCTCGTAACAAAAACATGCATAGTGACATTGACTTATATTTTAGTGACACGGAAATTACCCGCGTTAAGCAACAAAAATTCTTAGGTGTATGGTTTGATGAGCATTTATCGTGGAGTTCACATATAAGCAGGTTACGCAATGATCTTTCTAAATCCGTAGGCATAATTCAAAGAATAGCCCACCTAATTCCTCTTTGGCTCAAACAACAGTTAAACAATGTCGTCTTTTATTCAAAGCTCTGCAATGGGATCTTCGTATGGGGAACAACAACAACAACGAACTACAACAAGCTAATTATTTCGCAAAAACGCATTCTTCGTATATACAGCAATTTCCATGACCGTTACGCAGATCTTGCAACAGCTCCATTATTCCAGCGTTGTTCACTTCTTCGCGCAAACAAAATTTATTATAAGAAACACAAATTATTCTCTAAAGCATCCAATCCGGATACATCTCGGCACCTTCTACGGCGAAACGTCAGACACAAGCCGGAAACAAAAACAAATTATAGAAAGCAGACATTTTTATACGAGACAATTGAAATATTAAGCCAGGTTCAGGAATTGACAGATTTTAGCGCTTCATTGGGTACTTTCAAAAAAGAGCTTACCGCATTGCTACTAGCCGATGTTTCCTTTTCTTGATCAGTGTCATTCTGTTCCCTTTCTGTTTGTTTGTATGTACGTATATCAGTTCACAAAATGAATATATATAGTGCAGTTGTGCTATGTGTGCATTGTGGCTGTGAAATGTGTATTACAAGTGTAATATGTTTGTACTTTTGTAAATTACATACTTTCGCCTTTTATATGTATTTCCTTCTGTTATCACTGCTGTCGAAACTGTTTACTGTAGGGTGCTGGGACCTTTCGTCAGGTCATTGATACCCTTAGTTCCAGTATCCACTCGCTATGACGAGAAATAAAGTTTCATTCATTCATTCATTCATTCATTCATTCATTCATTCATTCATTCATTCATTCATTCATTCATTCATAACTGTGTGAAATTACTCGTCTTTAGAACCCTGAATATATGTAAACAGCGGCAGAATGAACCTTCAATAGCTCGAAATGAGAAGAGAACTCTCTCGCGACTGTTTTTCACATGCTTTAACTGAAGGAGGGGCGGGGAAGTCAGAGTTCTCGCGGTGATTGCGAGTTTCGTGCAACTTGCAGACCATGCTGCTCTCTTACCTGACCTTCTCCGGCGTTCGCAGTGAAAGTCGCGACGCGACGGAGTCACGCAAAATTTCTGATAAAAGAAGCATCACTTTTGCTTCGAACGCTTGTTTCTATGGTAAACATTTATAATAGACTTTTAAGCAAGTGTACCCGTAGGCAACGGAGGGTGGTAATGTCGCCTCTGCGAAAACATACTGCGAAGTGGCAAAAAAAAGCGATATGGGAACAAAAACTTGGACGATGTTTAACCTATAGCCTTAAGAGTACAATCCAATAGCGTTAGAGATCCCTACGGCGAAATGCTCCTTTTCTTGCATAGATTCAAAGATCGTGGGGAGTCTTCATAGCACTCCTGGCGTAGTGGTGCAGCGGTTAAGCGATGCGCCACTGCCCCGGCAGGTGGCTGTTTAAAACACAGCCACCGGTGAGGCTTGTGAGACCCGGGTCACTCTTTCCGAGCTCCTGTAAGGTTCACTTTTGCAGAGATAGTTCTTCCGGAGGCTATCTAGCTCCCCGCCACTGAGCTGACGCGCAGTGCCACGATGGACAGGTGACAATGCATGGAATTCATTTGAATTAATTTCATTACCACCTCACATGGTAGGCAGGTTGCCAACCGTGGCAGGCGGACCACCTGCTGTTTCGTGGCACGAACGGACGGACGAACGCCAGCTTTCCTGGAGAACGGGACCTCTAATGCTATTAATACGAGGTTGGCAGTCCTCCAGGCTGCTACGGAGCTTGGCATTAGTACTAGGGCTGCGGAAACCGCCTTGCACAAACAAGCTTTGGGGGCTGTCCGAGACCTCTGTGCGCGTGGTGCCCAACATGTTGACTCCTGGAATGAAGTACAAAGTGCAGTGGTAGTTTCATGGGCGTTTGGTGAGACGCAGTGAAGTCGGGCATTGCTATTGCCACTATAAAAGCAAGAAAAAAGGGCATGGCGTGAAAGGGTCAAGGTTGCCCGCCTCTCTGCAAAATACAAGGAAGGTCGCGGCAACGACACGTTCGAACAAGAATGAACACAGTTATTATTGGCTACATTTCTCCAATAAGCCAAATGCTTGTTCGATTGCGTCGGGCTTTGTGAAATAAAAAATGCATGCCGAGGTTAAACGAGCCAAAATAATCAACTCCATGTATGACGACAATCCGGTGCACAAACCTAATCTATTAGAGGAGGCTGTAGAAATCAAAACAAATGAGCAAGGGCGAAATAGCCCAGATGTAGATTAAAAAGCAAAAGCGAAATGGGAAACAAAAATAGGTGCGGTACGCCTTGTAGTCCAAAGCTACTTCGCGGGGCTTTTAATTGTGCCAGGAAGAAAAATCAAAATGGAAATGCCAGGTTACAGGTGCCTTGTAAAGACCCGTAGAACAGATCTCTGGAAGAATGAGAGCTCATAAACAGACGTAAATGTTACCATACGATATATTAAAAAAAAACAGAAGGAAAAGAGCAATAAATTAGGGGAAGCAGGAAGGAAAATATAAAAAAGAAGGAAATTGTGATGGTTGCGTGCCTGAAGAACTATAGCTGCGCTGGAAAGAAACAGTGTATTGTGTTGTGTTTCGGTTGTGTTGAGTTTCATGGCACGTAAGCAGCTGAGGCTATCATGCGCCGAACACGAGATTAAACATTTTTTTGTTTATTTTACCATAATTTTTCAATCTATACTTTGTTTAATATGTTTGATTGTTTTAAAAACTTAAAAATACAAGACATATCACGGGGACCATTTTCATCAAAGAGCAATGTTGGAAGGAATGGCATGTGTTTATTGTAAAGCACAGCAAAATGATTTTTTTCTCTTAGTGCTGTCATATTCCGCGCGAAAATAAAACGTGGTTTACTGCTAGCTCATCTCCGCGTGATGAACATAGGGGCTTGTCTTGTTTTGTCAGTACGAAGCTATGCGTATGCCCTATGCGAAGACTTCAGTGAATCACTTCTTTGATACGTTCCTGGTGTGTGCAAGGCTTCCATTCACCTCAAACTGGCTTTGACAAGCGTAGTTTGTTTGTTTCGTTGTCCCAAGCGGACTGCCATTTCTTCCTTAATTTACAATGTATTAAGGTCATACAATCTTTAAAAGGCATATTTACTTATTTTATTTACTTTCTCTGAGCCAGAGCTGTGCAGAAGTCTGCTGTCTGCCATTTATACCGACATGACTCGGGACCTAGCAGAGTTTTATTTTTTGTCCTTGAGCTGTGGCTGTTATGTTGTGTGTGATGTCACCAAGTAGAGGGGTTGTATCATTTTTAGAGTAAAGTGTTGTGATCACGCTTAGGGAATCTTTGTAAATAATACTGATTGTGAGGTTCTCGTTTACTATATTTTAGGCCCCAGTTTGTTATTTTTTTACGAAACTGTATAAGAATAAAATCGCAGATTGCAAGAAAATTGTACCGTAGAGGTACTGGATCTTGTCTTTGGGCAATGCCAGGTTATGCGCACAGTACCCCGAGATTCTGGCACATGTCTTGAAATCGCGAGACCAGTGGCCTAGTAGCTTGAGGTTTGTTGTTGAATATTATTCTAGAAGAGCACTTAGTTACAAATGAATAGCAGATGTGTTTTGGTAGAGATTTTACTTAAATGATTTGTGCGCAGGTCAGAACCGTTCTAATTCCAAGCGGGGGTTCATTTGTTTCTACATAGAGGGTGACCCGAGTTGTGTGCTGGGTACAATTTTTTTAGGCACGACAGCCTCGCTGAACCGTACACAATGCACCCATAATCTAAGAAGGAACATATAAAAAGCGACATACGTGCAGAACACGTTCTATCAGACATCCAATGTTTCCTTGAGAAAGCTGAGTATATTCAGAGATAGGGAAGTTTTCTTTATTAGCATGTTTATGTGCGGTAGTAATGCGAGTTTTTATTGCCAAATGTTATGCCTAAATTTTATGCTCTTGTTTAATTGGTAGTGCAGTTTCATTTAGGTATAGGATGGGGCCGATCTGTTAGCCTCTTTTGAGGCAGAAAAGAACGGCTACTGTTTTTTGTGCGAAAAACTAAAATCCATTTCTGTCTGTTCAAATCGCTAGTTTGTTTATCGTTAGTTGTGTGTTTCTCACATGTTGGTAGGCTAGAGGATGTGCATGCAATTTGAAGGTCATCGACATACACGGAATACATGATGGACTTAAGAACTATTTTGGTTATGGAATTGACTTTTACGACAAAGAGTGCAGTGCTTAAAAAGACACCCCTGAGGTGCCCTTTTTTCGTGAACGAAGTTCCTCGAAAGAGTTGAACCCAGGCGTGCAAGAAATAAACGGTCCGACAACAAACCTTTCAAGCAGTTCACCATCCTACCAATGTTACCTAGGTCTGCTAGGTCGCAGACAATCCCAAACCTCCATGTTGTATCGTAAGCCTTCTCCATATCAAAGAAAACTGCCAGACAGTGCTGTGTATGAACGCTTCTCGGGCGGTGTTTTCAAGGCGGACGAGATGGTCAGTTATTGAAGACGCTCTTTTAAATTCACATTGCTGTACGTCAAGAAATTCGTGGGATTCGAGAATAAACATTAATTTTATATTGAATATATTTTCGAAAGCTTTGGCGAGACAACTCGTGAGTGGTATGGGCTTCTCTCTACCAGTGGAGGTTGGCGACTATTCCTCAGTCCTTGTGAGTGGTGCGACAAAATTGTAAGATTTGGTATTCATAAGAATGTAAAGAAGCAAAAAGGAGTGAGCATTATAATCGGGCACGCCGCGGTGGCACAGTGGTTAGCGCGCTCGTCTACTGAGACGGAGTACCCGGGTTCGAACCCGAACGCGGCGGCAGCGTTTCGATGGAGGCGGAATGCAAAAGGCGCCCGTGCGCTGTGCGATGTCCGTGCACGTTAAAGGTCCCCAGGTAGTCGAAATTGTTCCGGAGCCCTCCACTACGCAACCTCTTTCTTCTTTCACTCCCTCCTTTATCCCTTCCCTTACTGCGCGGTTCGGGTATCCACCGAGATATGAGACAGTTACGGCGCCATTTCAAACACAAAACAAAACAATTTTTCATTAAAGTCGCCTACTACCAGATATAACTCTGGTAGCTGTTTTGAAAGTCCCAAGTCGTGGAGTGTTCCTGTTAGATGTCGTAGTGATAGTTGTGATCGTTTTATCATGAACTACAGGACTGCAACAGCTTCATTTAGTCTGTAGTTTGATTTCGCGAGCTGCAATACCACTCTGAACGACAAAAGTAGCACTTACAGAGAGCCACGATGTTTGCTCTCGGCCGCAACGAAAGACAGTATTTCTTTAAGATATTCTTGCGTCAAGGTCCAAAGTTGGTCTCTTGTAGACGTAACGCTACTGGGGAGAGTTAATTTAAAAGGATGTGTTGTATCACTGTAGTTTTTGATAAGTCCTCTACAGTCCCAAAGCGTTATACAGGAACGCCATGTTTATGACTCTTGGGGGTATAGAAAAAGTTGAGGTGCCGGGTTTTTCGGGGCCCCTTATTTGAGTTGTTCTTTCTTTAGCCCGTTCAAGCGACCTGTGCCGCGAGCTTGGAGTTGAGACCCTAGCCTAATTAAGAAGAGGGGCTCTGGAGACCCGCGGAGAACCTGCGGGTGTACGGGTTGCAGCCTCCTAGGTCACGTGACCTTGTGCCATCGTCACAACCATGCTCAGCGGATTGTGAGCAAACTGTCCACCATGGCAGGTGGCAGTTAAATTAATGATTCGTCGCGAGAGGTCGCTCGGTAAGAGCAACCTTGGTCTCACAAGCCCCGCCAGTGGCAGCACCTGCCATCGCAGGGCAGTGGCGCATCGCTTAACCACTGCGCCAGGAGTGGTACGAGGACCCCAAGCGATTATTAATGCAAATGAGAAAACTGCTAATTTCTCATGTATGGACATTAGCCTATTAACGCTATCGCATCATACCATAATGGCGGAACTTAATTGTCCCCTCCAGTTTTTGAATTTGCAATCCATTTTGCGTGCGTGAATTGATATATAGCCATGTACCAGATGATCTCATGAAGCTATAGAGTTGACGTCCGGTGTCGCCTTTTGTCTCAGCAGTGTGACAGTGCTGTATTGTGAAACATGTGAAAATTAAATAATAGCTGTGAAGAGGAAGCTGTGTTATTTCGTGGTTAAAGACGTTGCAAGTTTTCAACCTTAAGTCCGTTCATGTTGCTCTGCAGGCACGCTTCACTGTCAGCTCATCTCGGATGAAAGGGACTGCTCCACGCAAACCACCGGCGTATTAATGGTTGCTTGGCCTAAGGGCCTCGGGCCATTGTCAAGTTGCTGGCTGTGCACCTTTTGCTGTGCACGGGCCGTTTTTATCTTAGATAAATAAAAACGTTTATCTGAATCCACTTCGCGTCATAATGGAGCAGCAGCTTCCTTGAAATGAACAAATAAATAGTTTCTGCGACAAAATAACCAAATTCTAACGATCTTCGGTAGGACTGCCGGAAACATTGCGCTCGAAAGCACACTTTAGGCATACTTTCGGATGGCATGTTCGCGAACGCGTGATTTACTGCCAAGCGTACGCGAAGCCAAGAGAAGCTAAGGCGAAATAAAAGCGAAAATTAATGTTATAAATGGGAGCTTTAGTTGCAAAACTTCGAAACAGAATAAATAGCATCAAACCGTGACCCTGGCCTTAACACTGCTAATGCGCACCATAAAGTTATACCAAGACAGTCTATTGTTGTAAATGCTTAACAGATCCGTGAGACCAGTTTTACGAATCCGCTGCGCAAAAGAAATAAGTGGACTCAGAGAAATCACTATGCTAAGAGAATCAGTGGGATCTAGCGGAACGAACTCACCGTAGTCAAAATGTACCTGCTTTAACTTGTTTCAGCCAGACTAAAAACCGTATGTGTTCGGCATTCCGAAAACCGTGCCATGAATCAGAAGTCTTTGCGGCCTTGACTCGCAAGCTTCTAATTGCAGTTTTTTTTTATTTGGTCAATGATTAACCGCACAGTCTTACGTACAGGAATGGTCTTGAAAGAAAGTTTGTAGAAATCATGCCGCACATGAGCATTTCAGCGTTCTTCCCACGTTACATTGAACTTTTGTTCCAACATCAGGCAAAATGTTGGGAAGTGGTGAAAATGGAGCGTTGCTTTTGAGGACGAAAACTGGCCCACTGAGGAAACCTACATCGTCTTGGCGTGGCTAGAATGCTGCAGTAACTGGGCTTACGACTTATGTATATAGCCAGTATTCATGCGAACGAAAAATCCGTTGCGGAATCACATTTTCTAAACCACGCGGTTGCGGATGTCACACCGCTATAAACCAGAGTGTTATCGCCGCGTCGTAATAATGGCCGAGTGGTGAAATCGTACATTTCCACAGCTCGCTTATCTGAAATCACGGGCGCCCTAGTTTCAAGCACACTTGCTCCCTTGGATTTTTCTTCGCCTTCTTGCTTTTAACGCGCGCGCTCCACGTGAAAGGCCCGGCCAGTGGCACTAATACCCCTGTCACACGGGCATTTCGAGGGCCCTCGAACCGATAGTCTATCGACTCAAAGGCGATCGAGCGCTGCTACACGGGCAGTTTCAATGGCCATCGAGTCAATAGTCTATCGAGTCAACGGAGTAGCGCAGAACTTCATCGAGATTTCGAGGGCCTTCGAGCGCTGCCCAAGGTTGCTAGCGTTGCTTCGAGCGGCGCCAAGCGCACTTTCGTGCACGACACATTTACGGTATAAAAACATCAACAAACATTATTCGCATAAAATTAAATGCAAGCAGTCTAAAATTATTCTAAATTATATTAGACTGGTTTTAAGCGCATTAAGCGCATTAAGCGCATTAATTTTGCGTTGCTTGCGTACTTAACGTTGACAACATGGCGGCACCCTGCCCGCCCGCTTCACAGCGATAACAGCTTCGTCGCCAATCCCTCAAAGCAATATCGTGTTCTAAGCTGTTGTATTCGCCTTCGATTTGCCCATTCTTACCCTCGCATAAGGTTTCAAGAGACAAATAGCTCTTGTTTTTCAGCTATCATAGCGATTTCCCAGGTGTTAAGCCTGACGAAGCAGCGCTCCGACGCAGTTGGACTGGTTTGGTTTTGGCTCGTCTTGTATTAGAGTGGTTACAGCAGTGTCTGAACATGTCCGTCGCGTACGTGCAATTAAAAGGGTTTTGAACGACTTTCGTGTATGCGTGTATTTCAGCATTTAGTATACATTTATCAAATATTTTTGTTATTTTTGCAAAATCCAATGTAGCGATTGTGGCGCCACACATCCGTGGCGTAAGACACGAGAACCATTTCAATGGCCATTGAGATTTGCCGTGTAGCAGCGACGAGTTCGATGGCGATTGAGAATCTCGAAGACCCTCGACTCGAGGGTGATTGAAACTGGCCGTGTGACAGGGGTATAAGAGGGCTGGTTCTACTACACGCCCCAGAACGCTGGAGAAGCATTCTCGTGGATGCACGTACGTCATAAGCTCGAAAACGACGGCCAATCACAGCGGTCCCCAAATTACAAAAAAAAAGTAAAAGCGATCGATGGTTCTTCCATATTGTTTCGTGCATAAGCATTTCGTAACCTCGCTTTTAAAATTGTATAAAGGATGATAGAGACAAGAACGACAGGGCGAACAGTTGTCGTGAAATTACTCAAGGGTAGAATAATCAGCACATAAAAAGATGATGCAAGAATAAGGAAGATAGCGGAGCGGCCGCATTTAGGTACATAGAAGGCGTGGTATGCTGCACGTGGGCTGTGAGTGGCTGTGAGGGACGCCGTTGTGGAGGACCCCGAACTAATTTCGTCCGCCTAGGGTTCTCTAATACATTGTATAGCATTCGCACGTCGTTTCGACTCAAGTGAGGCCGCCGTGGCCGTGATTCGATCCAGCGACCTTGGGCCCAGCAGCCGAACGCCAAAGCCACTGAGCCATTGCGGTGAGCACACTGAAGAATGAGAATGGGTAGCCTGAGAAGGTAGCCTGAGAAGGAGAATTGTCACTGCTTACACTGTGGACGTGCGTTCTCTGTTGGAACATGGTCGTCATTCTTAAACTCAAGGCAAATGAACGGGCAATTTACGGCGCAGTGAGTTTGAAAATGAGAATGGTAGATGTGGCACCTGGTCCAGGTTCACTACGAGACATACAGCACGAAAACGACGCGATTCAATATAAGTTCACAGGAAGAGCGCAAAAAAAAAAGTACTGGCCCGCCAACTATATACTCGCGAGGTGAACTAAACGCCGCAACCCTGTGACGCGAGAATAGAACTGGCATTTATTTATTTTTTCTTGCTGCCTATAATACTGCTACGAGTCCGTCGATAATTCTGCACTTATTTCTGTCGCCTGCAACAAACAATCACCGGAATTTGTACGCAGCCTTTACTTTGTGGCTGCAGCCTGAGACAATGGATGCCTTCGAAAGTGAATGTTCCGCAGCGGGGCTTGATCGTTGCACCTACAAGTTTCACATACGGGTGGTACATGGCACAGAGAAAGGAGAGCCACTAGCACACGGCGCTTTTGAGTGCAAGCCGTTCTAACAGTTCAGCTGACATTTTGAGCAGGTTACTGAAAGATGGAGACTAATAAATAAACTCGTCGGTCTGCTGTAAAATGTTTTAGGATTAACAAATCCACATTGTGAAATCGCGTAGTTTGCCGGTACTCTTCTCTCGCGTTTTAGTTATTTTGTAGACTGGGTGCTATTTTCAGACTCCGCAGCGTCTCCCTCGAAAATAAAACAAATTATGACGTACCAAAACATGGGCCGACTCGTGTCCCGAACCGGTTCGGAACGGTTGCTCTCAATCGTTCCGGTTAGGATTCTGTTCCAAGGCAGCGCAAAACAAATGGGTTCGGTTCAATTCCGGTTCCAGGAAAAATACGGGTTCAGGCTCGGTTCCGGTTCGACACCCTGCGAGTAACAACTGAACGCTTATATTCACGCGGGGAAATTTACGTAGTCAAGGGGGCGAAAGTGAAAAGGGAAGTAGACAAAACCGTAAAAGGCAAAGCTGTGGTGGGCAGGCAAGAGGGGGAAATTAAAATGAATGCTATAACAAACGAGGCAGCAGCGCTCATGGAGGCACCACGCGAACGGACGAGTTGCTTGAAGAGACTCCAGGAAATGACTGGTAGCTTCATCCGGTTCTGGTATCACCAACTAGCCCAGCTACACGCTATGGTAAAGATATTTGGACATTATTTGGTAACTTTATGACAGCATGAAATGGAGGACACGACGTACAGTGAGGTACGGAGCGTGCCATGAAAAAAAAATGGCCAAGAACAGGGTAGACAGCAGTATACATATAGTGCTGCAGCGCTTTGCGACCTTTTTCTGCAATGCTGGCTCCCTACGAAAGAAGCCTGTCGCGCACGCTTTCCGCGGGCCACTGCCGTTCGATCCTAATCTCATCCGCTGCAGTCTTTTTCCACCCCGCCGGTGCGCCTCACGAGCGGATTACGTTTCAGCTGCGTACGCAAACAGGTTTACACGAAACGTGACGTTGGCCAGAGAAGGGTAAATTGCGCGTGCTCATGATTTTCTTTAAAATTTATTTCTCCCTTTCTTTTTACAACGACTCTGGAATCGGGATGCATAGTGCAAGACCCAAGAGGGCCCCGCCATCTCTGTTGTGGCGGGAGCTTGTCGCCGGCCTTGAGGACATGTGTTGACGCCTGGTGTAGAAGCGGTGCCGGGCCTGTCACTGACCGGCGGTCGCGGGCGAGCAGCGGGCGCAGACGCGCTCACACACACGCCACAGGGGTCAAGTGTTGTGACCGACGCGTGCAATCTGTGACGGGGGCCCGAGAACCAGTTCTGGGCGCGCTCATGCTGCTGGACCGGCCGCCGATCACGACGGAGACACGTGGTCTGTTCCGCCGCTGCAGAACCCCATCTCGGCTGGCCACGAAAGCGCGGCGCGTGGGCGAAGGGGAGGGCAAGGACGACGGAGGCGCGTGCTTCCGACTTGGACGGGCGAGAAAATGACGGGCCGGCGCGGCAAGATTGCCTCACAAATGCGTCACAAATGGCCCTTCCTCGAAACGCGGAAGGAGACAATTAGCCTGCCCGCGTCCTTTCATGGCCGCCGTGTACTATGCCGTGATCGTTCGCCACAATCGAAGCCGCAAGTTTTACACGTACTACATAAAAAGTGATCGACCGATTGATTGATTGATCGATTGATTTTTATGTGCCAAGGCAGCAGTTAGCAAAAGCGCGTAGTGGAAGGCTCCGGACTAATTTCGACCATCTGGCGATCGAAACGTGCACCCACATGGCTCCCAGATTTCATGTGCATGCACCCAAACATCGGTACAGGGGAGTTCGTCGCCTAGTCGCCGCAGCCTGCAGCGAACCCACCACCTCAAGCTCAGAAGCCGAACGGCACAGCCGGTTATAGGCACCGTGACAGGGTATATAGCTTGAAGAATTTGGTTTGGTTTATGAGGGCTTAACATCCCAAAGCGGCTGGAGGGCTCCAGATAATTTCGACCACCTGGGGTTCTTTAACGTGTACTGACATCGCACAGCACACGGGCTTCTAGCATTTCGCCTCAATCAAAATACGACCGCTGCGGCCGGGATCGAACCCGCGTCTTTCGGGTGAGCAGTTGAACGCCTTAACCACTGAGCCACCGCGGCGGCTTGAGGAATTTGACAGGCATACTGTGTTCGTGATCGCGAGACTTTCCGTCCCACATATGCTTGCTAACATACTACGCCTGCGTGTTTCGAATAGCCAGGAGGCCACCGGAATTTGATCTTGCAGCCGTGTTTCGTTCACTTTTGACGCGACTCGTAAATCCGACATTCAGCCTGCACTTGACCATTTTTTTATAGTAAATGCCTTTTCCTTAGTGTGTCCGACTTCAAACTTTGCTGATTAACCAGCGAACAGTTTGCAATGAACTCTGGCGGCATATTTTCCGAATAGCCTTTCAGTACTTTAAATACCGACCGCGGCGGCTGCGTTTTTATGGAGGAAAAACGCTAAGGCGCCCGTGTGCTGTGCGATGTCAGTGCACGTTAAAGATCCCCAGGTGGTCGAAATTACTCCGGAGCCCTCCACTACGGCACCTCTTCTCTCCTTTCTTCTTTCAGTCCCTCCTTTATCCCTTCCCTTACGGCGCGGTTCAGGTGTCCAACAATATATGAGACAGATACTGCGCCATTTCCTTTCCCCCCAAAAACCAATTATTATTATTATTATTATTATTATTATTATTATTATTATTATTATTATTATTATTATTATTATTATTATTATTATTATTATTAAATAAAAACTAGTCGATAACCGTTTTTTTTCTCGCGCAGGAACCTCTGCATCTGTAGAGCGGCGATACCTGGCGGTACGAAATGCAAAGCCTATCGACAAAAGAACGAGTTCAAATTCGGCTGTCAACGCGGCTGTCTTACTAATTGCAGTTTTGGAGGTTTGCTATCGAAAGGCACCACGGAAGGCCTCCGCGCACCTTACACTAAGCATGTCAGAACACGTCTTCTGTAACGTGACATTGTGGCAGCGAAGAGCGCGAGCCAACCCTTATACTCTAGCGCAAGCAGTTGCCCTGCTGCCAGTGACGCCCATTCTGAACGACGACGTAATAAGCTAGTGAAGCAGCGCTGTCTAGTAGCAGTTGGTCGACAAATACTGGCGCTTTATTAAAATAAAAGAATTCACGCGCGACGAGTAGTGTCTCAATGGATTTCGACCGCCAGAGGCTCTTCGACGCGAGTCAAAATCTGTGCACACGGGAGATTCTGCATATCCTCTCCATCGAAATGATGCAGCCAGTGTGCAGGAAAAAAAAAAAAACCCGAGAAGTTGTGTTCAGCAGCAAACGCCACGACCGCTGAGCCGCCGTAGGGTGTTTATTTTTCATGTTACTTGGCTGTCACGGCTGCGCCGTTGCACGGGCAAATTTTCAGTCATTAGTACAGCGCATTTATTTTGTTTCTAAAAACGAAACCTTGCCGAAAATTACAGGCACGCTTTCTTTCTAAGCGGACGTTCCACCGACTCGAGGTCGAGGGTAGGCGCGCTTCCGACTGTAAGCAACCACTTAACTCATCATGCCGCGATGCTGGCGGAGGAAGGCCCCATATAAGAAAATCAACTGCTAAAAGAAAACTAAGCTCAATTTTTAAATAAAATTTTATGCGTTAAGAAAGCAGCGGTCGCGGCTTGTTCCTCGCTGCTGTCGCCAATCCTGTCTTCGGGCAACCGAATTTGTCGCGGTATAAGATGCACCGGAATGCTTTCTGACGGAAAGAGACGGGGAAGAAGTTCGATCAAGTACGGCATCGGCCGTAATGAGCAGCGCAGCTCGCAACCCATAACTCGCTCTTACGCTCCGCACCACAAGCATAGTCTGTCGCGCGGAGAACCAGCACCGGAATCTCCGAAACAGCGAGCCGCGCGTCGTTTGGAAAGCGGAGGCACAGAGGCGCCTACTATAACTGATCGAGACGGAGCACTGGGCGGCCAGGTTGCGTTCATGGCTGGCATCGCGCGTGCTTATCGTTGACTCGAGCGATGCAGACACGCCCCGCGTTTCCGCGTCGCGGAGTGCAACCGTTCGCTTCCAGCCCGGCGATATGACATGCCTTGCTTCCTTCCGGCGTGGCACCCGCAGCAGTATAGACCCTTAGGCGCCTCTGCAGGCCTTGCGAGACTTTGATAAGGCTCCGAACCGTGTCGCGCGAAATGTGTGGACGTCCCCGGCGTCTCGGCGCGCTTCCACTCTTTCGAGATACCTGTCAAACGCCCGCAGGAAGACGCGAGCGAAGAGCGCGCGCATCACCCCAGTTGCCCAGTCGGCTAACCTTCATAGTGTGAGGCGAGAGAAAAGGGCCTCGTGAGCCCGTGCAGGCTACGACCAATGTGGCGCACTCAGTGAGGCTTCTACTCGGCGCACTGTGAACTCCCGGCACTCGGTCTAAGCTTCCCCAAGTCATGGGCGCCATGAGCACTTCTGACATGCCGCGCTTACAGTCATTATACTTACTGCAAGATAGCGAGGTGAAACAGTGCAAACTTACTTCGTGCAGGTATACTGAAGATGTGGCGCAACAGCGTTATTTTCTGCTCTTTGTCGGCCACTATGGAAGTGCGAAAAGCCAGATGTGTGAGCTGCATCTTCCCAGGATAAACGTATTATGGTGTTGTTATTACTCCCACTCAACATCTCTGCTACATAGTTTCTTTGCCACCCTGCGAGACATACAGCAGCATACAACGAGAGCTGTTTAGAATGCTCGAGGACACGGGCTGGACCTCCGCCAATACACAGCCCTTTTACAGAGAAGAGATGGGAAAAAAGACCGCTTGACAAAATCTTTATCACAGATAAAAAAAATTTATGGTTTTGTGTTAGCGTTTAGTTGACAGAGTGGGGCATATTTAATCTGAGTGGTCCGTTAGGGCGTTCCTCGTTGTTTGAGTGCCGTACAAATTTTTAATCGGAACACAGTTTGCTCCAACAGCAGGCTGCGACCTGCAAGGACTCTAGCGGCTTCAGCTTCGCCACTATACAGCGAAACATCGTTTCCTGACAGGCAGCACGCGCTCCGGCTTGAAATGCAACCGACGCATTATTGCGTATGTGTGTTCGCCTCACATATCTGCCTACAACGTAGCTGGAGGCAACGGAAACGTGAGAGGAAGGAAGTAAATTTTAAACACGCAGGCTCGTTGACTCCTTTTAATGCGATATCATTCCAGGCCCCGTTAGCGAGAGGAGCCGGCGTCCGTCCGTCCGTCCGTGTCACGAAAAGCAGGTGGCTCACCTGCCACGGTCGCCAGGTGCCAGCCTGCCCACAGGGTTGTGAGCAACCTCTCCGTGACACAGCGCATCAGCTCATTGGTCGAGAGACAGACAGCCTCCCGAAGAACTGTCTGTGCAAAATTAGGCCTTGCGGGAGATCGGGAAGAACAACCTAGGTCTCACAAGCCCCCTACAGGCGGCTGTCTCTGAAAGAGCCACCTGCCGGGACAGTGGCGCATCGCTTAAACGCTGCACTAATGCTCCAGTCTAATGATGTGAGGACTACCCGCGATCCATGAATCTATGAAAGAGAAGGAGTACTTGCGCGGAAGGGATCTCTAATGCTACCGCACTGTATTCGTAAGGTTAGGTTAAGCGTCGTCCAATTTTTTATCAATGGGCGATGCGTCAGGCTTCCGCATGCGCAAAGCAGCACCAGGGATCAGAATCGAGAACAGACGCGCGTAACGACAGCAATTGCCTGCGCGCTTTCGAGCTCGCTCCGACGCATACTGCGCCGCATGCCCTATTTAACGCCTTTTAATACTGTGCACTGACTACGTTTGCTCGAACGGAGCAGGCTCCCAGCACTGCCTTCCTATAGCGCGACTCGCCGCCCCTGCCGCAGACTCGCGGCGCGAGGTCAGGGCTTGCATGTTCCGCAAGTTACGGATGTTACGAAGCCATTTCGCGGCAAAAACGCGCTGAACTCCCTCTACCAGAGTTCAAATAAAAACAATAGAGAGTTTTAGCAAAGCGGAGACGTGCTGGCGCAGACGCATACACCGGGTTACCGGATGCTTGCTACGCACTCGGAGTGCACAGCTGGCGTCTGGCAATGCGGCATACGCCTACGCTAGTACACCTGCGCTTTACTAAAACTCTCCAACGAAACATGTCGGCGACGCAACGTGAGTTTCACGGCCTTGCGCGACACTCAAAAATTTCCATCTTGCGTGGAGCGCTTAAGCGGCAGGCGAGCGAAGCTGTTGCGCTTAGGGAGCGTGTCGAGAAAAGGGCGTGCGTGGGCAGCACCAAAGCCATGGTCCGCTTGTTTGCAGTTTGGTGAAAAGTTTTCAAGACTGTGGCGGCTCATCAGAACCGAAAATTTCAATGCCGGTGGGAAGGGGGGGGGGGGATCTCTTCAGAGAAACTGTTAGGAACGCCCGTCCTTCGAATCACAGTGCAGTCATTAAACGCTGAGGACAACCCACAAAAAGAACGACCTTGAAGGAGAGTAATACGCGCATCGATTGGGCTCCCCCAACAAAGACGACGGAAAGATATTGCATTTGTGTTCAAAGGTCGGCAAATATATATATATATATATATATATATATATATATATATATATATATATATATATATATATATATATATATATATATATAGTATAGAAAGATAAACGTATTTGGTTGCTAGAGGCAAAAATTCAAAGTTGAAAACGCTTCATTTAGCCATAGATTTATTTTGAGTCGACGTTTCGGACAGAGCCTGTCCTTTATATATATATATATATACATATATATATATATATATATATATATATATATATATATATATATATATATATATATATATATATATATATATATATATATATATACATATATATATATATATATATATATATATATATATATATATATATATATATATATATATATATATATATATATATATATATATATATATAAAACGGCTCCACAATGCTCTAATTGCATTCATTTCTCAACTTAATCATCCGCAGAATACTAGCATCTTTCGTAGCGAAGACGCCATGACTGAACCGCTGCTGCAAGCTCTTCTTGGAAGGTCTGTTTCGCCCACTACAAAACCGCTGGTGCAAGAGCGGAGCGGCTTGGAAACGTGTCAGCGCGGAGACAGCCTTTCAGCGCAGGAAAAAGGGCAAAAGTCACGAGCACAGAGCATAAAGAACTATTTGCAAGTTGGCACAAAGGATAACAGAAGCCCATTACGGCTACTTTAGATGGACGCTGGAAGACGCTTCGTCAGCTAAATTTCCTCCTCCGTTTCAGCCTTTATTGATGTTCCCTCGGGGACGAACTGGGTGAGTATAAAGCCTGCATGGCCCCAAAAAGGGGCGATCATCACTTATCAAGCACTGGCCGCGACCCCGAATTTTTTAAGCGGTGGTGAGTTCGAGCGCTTCCATGGAGCCAATTGCCCGACTTGGTTTCAGGATTAAAAAACAGAATCTATGTCTCGTTCATTGTCACAGCTGATGCAATGAAAGTGTACCACCAATGCTGTCATCGCGTGCCAACAGTGCCTGAAACGCTGCGGTGCGTGGAGCCCTGTGTTCTTCGGTCAGGATTCGCGGAACCCCCGCTGCAGGAAACTCTCCGCATTTTCACGTCTTCGTGCAGATTGGTGAGCTCACATTGTGCCGATGTGCCGACACTGACAATCGTATACGGAGAACTCCGCTAATAACCGACACTGCGAATCATTTTTTTTAACAACGTTTCTTTAGCGACACATAGGCATGTTTAACTAACTTTGCAGCTTTGCCGGGATTATGTTCAAGGCCCTATAATCGGCCATGACGTAGGGGAAGGACGTGGGAAAAGGAAGCAGGTGCTTATTTTATAAATAGATTTTTACGCGCCAGAGCTATGCGCATGGGCTGTGAGGCGTCTCGTAGTCGAGAGCTCCGAATTAAATGTGGCCACGATAAGTTATGTAATAAGGAAGAGATTGCTCATTGACATCCACCCGAGCGCAGCCATACGCTTCTACAAAGGAAAGTTATACAGCTTTCTCAGAAACCTCGTTGTTAAAGAAAAATTAGTCCTGGTCCGGGGTTCGAACCCGGGACCACCGCTTCACCGGAGCAGTCGCTCTAACAACTGGGCTAACCGGGACCACAAGCTTATGGTAGGGCGAGAGCGAATTGATCAATAACTCGAAGTGGGAACAGCGTTGGTCAAATATTTAGGGGAATCCCCCTAGGTGGAGTAGATTTGTAATGAGGGAGTAATTACTCATTGACATCCACCCGAGCGCAGCCATACGCGTGTACAAAGGAAAGCTATACAGCTTTCTCAGAAACTTCGTAGCTAAAGTAATCACTCCGCAGTGACTTGGGCTGGACCGATCACGTTAACAGTCTGCGGATACGAATATCAAGAACAATCGCGTTAAATCAAGGACTTCGTTACCGTCTTCCATTCCATGTAAAAAGAAAAGTTATATTTTTCTCTTATTCATTCTCATATTGTGCTTAGTCTTTTAGTGTTAAGAACATGTAATAAAACTGACTCAGATATATTGATCTCTCTACAAAAAAGAGCCTTGCGCATTTTGGGTAGATATCCTGTTAGTACTAATGGCATGCTTACCTCTTGTAAGGTGTTACCGTTTTTTCTATGCAACGAACACCACTTAGCACTCCTAATCTACCAAAAAATAAAACATGACTTTGAATATTTCTCTCGTTCTTATTTGAATAGAGAAATCACACATAATTTGCGCACAATTTCTTTGATTGTTTCTAGGCCTGACACTAATGACGGCACCAGAGCTACAGATCACCAAATAACAGTTTTATGCAACACATATGCAACATTAATTGCTTGTGCCCAGGAGAGTATCCCCATTCACCAATTCAAGAAGAAAATGAGCCATCTTTTGAACACCCGTGGTTTGAAATTTTGTGATGCATACCTGCTGCATTTCATTGTTATTCCTACTGTTCTGTGCGAATGTGTTTTTCTTTTCTACACCACTTACTATCGCTCATTGTTGATGACTTCTTCGGTATTATTTTCTGCCTGACCAGTCCTTGCGTAATTGCTTATGTTGAATTCCTGTCTCGCTATGTTTGATGTACCACTGTTCTCACTGACATGTTGCTCCGTACCATATGCACCGACGTGTAATGCGGGTGTTAGGCCTCGTCAGGAGACATCTTAGTCTCCTTTAGCCTCTCCCCGCGGTCACCATGTATTGTTGTCCGAAATAAAAATGAAGAAACATAAAAAATTAAAAATCTACTCCACGTTGGGGGATTCCCCTAAACATTTGACCAACGTGTTCTCCCATGCACCGAAATGCGAGCACACGAACATTTTTACTGTTAGCCTCCACTTTGTGCTTTGGGCGGGCTGGGCTGTATTATTTTTGTCTATTTTAACTGCCCATACTCATTTACGTTCGCCTGTACCGAAAAGCGGGCGCCGAGGTCGGGGATCCAACCCGCGACCTCGGGCTCGGTATGCAGAACGCCGTTCAGAGGACAGGCTCAGTCTGCGCGTCACTTTCGGCTGAGAACCAACGGAATAGAGCAGGTACGGCGGCTCCCATCGTTCAAAACAGCGCAGGCCGCTGATACTGGCGCTCGCAACCAGCTGCAATTACAGGCGGTAGCGTGAAAAAGTGGCGTGGTAGCGCTGCCACGCTACCAACTGTCGTGAGGCGAACCTGGCTGCCTGTACAAGCCCGGTCTGACAGCAGCTAAACGGGACACTGAGCGAAGACCGTAAACTAAGCGTTGCAGCAACACATGCATTACGAATGAAGGCGCACCGAAGCAAACAGCAAAAATGTGCGCACAAATGGAGACACACGAGTACGTGCACCGACTTCCGGTTCGGCGTTCACTCTCGGAGTAGCCTCTGCAGCTCGCCGTCAGCGGACAGTCGAGCAAGTGGCGGCGCTCTCTTCGGCTCGCTTGACGTGCCTGACGTGCACAAACTGTGTGGGCCGTCGACGAAATTACGAGCAGCAAGCGTGACACGGGCGACGCCTCCGTACGGGATCGCACGCGCCAGACACCGCTTGCCGCCGGCGCTCTGCCCCTCCGCCTCCTCCATGGTCTCCACGATAGGCGGCTACGCGCCTCGCGATGAGGCCAATCTGTCACTCGTAATCGACTACACACTGCGATGAGGCAACGCTTACGGAGAAAAGCACGCAGCGGGCAGACAGCTGGCTTTTCTTGGCAACGATGGCTCGTTTTGAGCGAACACCCGTGTGCACCAGCGTAAAGTACAGACAGTTGTCAAAGCAGCGGGGAAACTTGATGCGCTCAAAACTCAAAGAGCGCATTTTCAGCCGGTCTAGTGACACGGGTTTGATCCTTTAAGGGGGGAGGTGTTTTTGAACCCGCTTTTGGTCGTGAACTTTTCAACTGCAGACTGCGCTCGGGGCCAAATTGTAGCGTACTGAAAATGCGGCCGAAATTCATTCGCCGCTTGAAGGCTGAACTCGTGATTATTCCTAATGCGGACGTATGTGCCGGCTTAAATCGTAAGCCGCCGCTGTGGCTCAATGGTTATGGTGCTCGGCTGCTAACCAGAAAAATGCGGACTCGATCCCAGCCGCGGTGGTAACATTTCGATAATAATAATAATTGGTATGGGGGGGGGGGAAGGAAATGACGCAGTATCTGTCTCATATATGGTTGGACACCTGAACCGCGCCGTAAGGGAAGGGATAAAGGCGGGAGTGAAAGAAGAAAGGAAGAGAGAGGTTCCGTAGTGGAGGGCTCCGGAATAATTTCGACCACCTGGGGATCTTTAACGTGCACTGACATCGCACAGCACACGGGCGCCTTAGCGTTTTTCCTCCATAAAAACGCAGCCGCCGCGGTCGGGTTCGAACCCGGGAACTCCGGATCAGTAGGCGAAATTCTAAAGACCCTTGTACTGCGCTTTGCCAGTGCACGTTAGAGAACCCCAGGTGGTTTAAATGATTCGGAGCCCTGCACTATGACGCCCCTCATAGCCTGAGTCGCTTTGGGACGTTAAACCCCCAAAACCGTATAGAACCATGAAGTCGTTGTGCGCCGATTCCACGATGTGCAACCAGAAAGTGCGACACAAAAGGAACGCCCTTGCGTCAGCTCGCACATGCAGTGTTAGTTACTCCGCAAACTGGGAAGCATGGATCAATGACGTAAGATGCCCACAGGCTGAGTAACTATAAGATCTGATGCACGCTGATGAACCGCACGATAGCCTGCGATTTTCGTAGACTTCTGTCTTATTTTTCTGCTCGTTTGAAATTGCTTTCGCTGTTCATTTGAACTCAGCGGTAAATTAGGATGGTTGCGTAATCTAATTTTACTATTGCTCCTTTTACAACGAGTGTTCGAATACAAGTTGCGCTGGCGCCTAAAGTCAAACTGCCACTCCGTGCACCAGATGACTCGCTGTAAACTTCAATTCTGTGCAGTACGCGTCTGTCAAAGGGGAGCGTTTCTGCGTTTATTTTCGCCCGAGGCCGAGCCTCCTTTTGCCGGTTTCATTTGTTCACATCAAAGAAAGAAGAACTGGTTTAAAACGCAAATTTTTAACAACACTGCAGACAGCGCGATGTTGTATACGATCACAATAAGGTTACGGACACAAGCGTTGCTAGTTTTCGGGGTTATACAGCGCAGCTCATTTCGTTATTTTTTCTTCGCACTATAGAAAACATGAAAGCAAAAATTCGGGGGACACTTAGGCTCCGCCTTAAGGGTATGACGCGACAGCGTTTATGGGCCCCTTCACCGGCTTGGGGCACTGCTTGCATATCACTTGGCGTTATTACAGTTTTTACTCTGATAGTTTTGGTGTATTTGAATTACCCGCACGATGTCAGTTGGTTGTGACGACACAACCCTCTCGATCAATCTCGATTTTCTCGACACGCCAACGCAAACCACGGAGGTTCCTACGCTGAACAGGGCCCTCAACGCTATCGTGTTAAAAACGAAGCCGTAGGTTTATGGAATTTAAGAGGGCGCTAGCAGAATTAACACCTTTCACCAGGTGGTTTCGGTGTGAAGCGCGCACGCAACTCGCAGAAACCGTGTAATTCGAGTAGGGACCGTCATTATCGTGAGTTTGAAGACTGAGAGCAAGAGGCAGACAACGAGGAGGGGCCAAGGAGAATTCATTGAATGATGGACGGATCTCTGCGAGACAAAGTGTGGTCTATGAGAGTGGCCGTAATGTATAGGGCTCCGGATTAATATCGACCGCCTCGTTCTCTCTAACGCGCAATAGAAGTCGCAGCACACGGGCGTTTTTCTTTTTTTACATTTTGCCTCCAACGAAAAGCGACTTGTGTTCAGCAGCCCGACGACGTGCCACTGAGCCATCGCGGCGGGTCGGGATGTTAGCTTAGCTGGAGTTGTTGGCCGATTTAAGGAAGAAATACGAGGATAAATTCCAGTGCTTGTCTTCGTAGAGCACGTCTCTCGTATATCGTACAGTCACCGGTCAACCTCGTTGGTATTTGGCGAATTAAAGTGGCTGCGTGTTCAGTTCGTCTGTGAGCCGAAGTGGCCCGAGGCGTTCCGAGGAATCTGTCGATGGTGCGGACGCCCACGCTCTAAAGACCTCCCGAGAGGATAAGGCTGACCTATATTTAACCTTCGGCAGCGGCTCGTCGGCCACGCGGTCTGACACAGTCGATTGATGGGTTCGTAAGCTGTCAATGACGTTGGCAGGCAGTCCACCGGTTAGTCGCTGTGATGGTGGGCCGGAATTTTCTGGGATGAGACCGGGAAAAGTAAGAAGAACGAGTGCTTGAAACACCATCGAGTCCACCAGCGTGTGTGTGTGTTCCTTACAACACCGTTAAATCAGAGCATGGCCGCGTGAAAAGAGGAATCGCTGCTTTCCCCTCAGCCTTCACGACGTTAGGACTGTTTTCATGTGAAACCACAGGAAGAGTTCAAAACTTTCATGACCTAGTTTCACAGAGGCGATGTTGTCGAGCGACCAACAAACTGCGGCGCAATGAAAAGAACTTACCATAGGCGCTTATAAAAGTGAACAAAACATGATATCCAGGTGAGAGGCTCACGCGCGACTTTCTGAAATTTCGCAGGCTTACTGTGCTTACATGGATGAGAGATCCAGCGCCTCATTAGCGCACTGATATACGACCTCCATCTCTACCCCAACAACAACAAAAAAAAAATCACGCATCAGTGCTCACATCACGCGTAAGTGCTCCGTTTCCTTCTCGCTCTGCACCTGTGTTGTGCCGCTCCACGCATTCAGGAACGTGTATACACACACCGGTAACGAACGCAGATAAGCGGCCGGACATGGACCGCAGTGGGGGGGTCGCCAGGGGACCTCACCGCTCGCCCCCCACAGCGATCAATACAGTCGAGGGCCCGTTCACGGTCGCTGTGTGTGGCGGCGCGCAACAAATCCGGGAAGGACTGACGTGGCGGCAGCGCCGCATGCATGAATGCGCCCGCCCTTCCCACCGCCTTCCTTGCGAAAAAAAAAAAGCGCAAAGAAAGGAACCGAGCGCGCACCGCAAGGGCGCTCGCCCCAGGCGCGCGCACTAAGCAGCGGCCCGTGAAGAAGCGGCACTTTCGAGAGCGCCCGCAACGCGTGAAGACAGGCGGCGGATGAATTGCCATTCGTGGGGCCCGTCAAGGCTGAAACAATGCGCTCGTTGAACGGGCCGACTGGTGCGCCGTCACCTTGCGTGCGCCAGCCAGGAAATTGCCGCTCGGTAGTTGCTGGGCGCAGAGCGCTATACTCTCGGGCGTTCTGCGCACGCGCCTCGGCAAACCCCCGATTTTTCTGGCGCGTGCCAATAATGACGTTGCGCACGTGTGCGCTACAAACATGTCGCGGAACTCTGAGGAGTCGCCCGTGTAATCAGACGGGGCACAGCGCCAACTTGCACATGCTACAAAGTTTCGATAACAGTCGGTATTCGTGCGGCGGCAAGGAGGGTGCTCGCGGGGAACACTACAGTGCACACATGCTTGTGTAGATACGGCGGATGCTTTGAGAACAAGCTTGGTGGCCAGAAAAATATCGCGCTGTCGCAGCTCCGTGCGCGAGTTATGAGAATGAATAGATGGAGCTGCCTGGCTCTCTCAGGGGCGTTAGCTGTGTGAGGCAATCTAGACAACGTGGCGTGCGTGCAGTCCATCTGTTAATCGTCGGTCCGACTTCACGGGCCAACGATTTCAGCCGGACGACGTTGCGCCATTTGTTAAAAGTTGCTCCGTAGAACCGTTCTATATAAAACGCGCTTAACCCGTGTCGGGAAAAATAGGAAGTACCGATTTCCATTAGGAGCGGTTAATCCTTGAATGATTTGGGCAAGGGTCTGTACGCAGCAGGTAGCAGGTGGCGCTTGATTCAAAACGATACTGGAAGCAAGTGCGTCCAGTTTTTCGTATGACCACGCGCATACGTACGCTTACGTCTGAATAGCGAAAGCGCAGCTCAAGTGGAAAAGGAAATACCACGCAGAAATGACCACAACCTGGAGGCTTGCGTCATTCAACTATGATACGAGGTCACGAGGGTTACCTGGCCGCATCAATTGGCAAAAGAAAAAAAAAACATGCAACGTAACGTCGTCGAACCCAGACCTCACGCCGTGCGTCTGCTGACGAGCAGTGTATGTTACTCTGCTTTCTAGGTTCGAATGTTCTGCCAGAGCGCCAAATAACGAGCGACTTCTCTAAGCTTGATGTCACAGCGTAGAGACACGCATACCCTCAGACGGCGAGGTGGTGCGATGCTTTTCGCGTGGGGTGAGGCGAGATGAAGAGGTATTGATTCGCTACCGCGAATGTGCGGTCGATACGCACAGAGCAGCGCTGATGGCGTGACACAGGCGCTTTTGACGCTAGCCAGCGCGTTCGCCCCCTGTAGCGTTCCACTTGTTAGCCAAGGACAAACAACACCGACGCCTGTATATTTACTGGGCTGCTGCGCGTTCTAGAAAGAAGAACCATCGATACGAACCGTGAACAACGGTGGGGGGGACAGCAAACACGCCCAAATCAACACATGACGAGTGCGACAGCGTTAGCGAAGATGAAAGAGAATGCGCAAAGTGGATGCAGAGGGGATGACGGGAGCGCCAATAAGCGCACCACTCGCGAAGGTCATTCCGCTCATCGTTTATCCATACCACCGGGGAGCATAGGGCAAGCCGCGGGGACGTCGAAAGCTCACGCTTTCAATTGACTGCTTTCAGCTCTTTGCGCGTTTTCTGGCGCACATAGCGCGTGTACGCGCGCGTGACGTTTATTTTGTAAATTCAGCAGTTCCCGCGCACAGGAGCAGGTGCTTGTACGCCCATTGTTTTCATTTTATTCTCTTCTATAAGCACACGCGCACAGTTTTGTCTGAAGGTATGCCTTGTTGTGAACGCTCCGCACAAAGAAGAAAGCCGCATGAAAATAGAGGGTGCCATGGCACCTGTGTACGCTCAGGAGTGCATTGCCAGGCGCACTAGCTGTATACAAAACGTGCGAACGACCAGCAGCTCCTATCCTATTCGAAGTGGCGGCCGCGACATGTCTGGGGCGCACGTAGTATATGTTGCGATATGTACGATACGTACTGTAGAGGAGAAGGCATCACTCGGAGGAGGTGAGAAAAAAGAAACTGAAGAAGTTCAACTATCCTTGAACCGAGTTTCACGAGCGTAAGCGCGATTACGCTTGGTTTTACAAGCGACTATACACAGACTTCCATCGGCCGCAGCCGCAGTCGTTGCTACCGCTTCGATCTTGGTACGCTTCCGCGCTTGGTAAGCTTCTCGGCAACGGGTCAGTCTGGCTTCTCGTTGTTGGGGGTCTCGGCAGCCTGTCTGGCACGGCCGCGTTCTCTGTCTAGCAAGAGTGGCTTGCCGCCGAGCTGCATCCGTTGGATGGTCGGATTCGGCCTGACGCTTGTGAACGCACAGACGACCCAGCTGGCGCACCATCCATGACGAGACTGAGGGGGGCGAGCGCCGCGAAGCAGCTGTTATTCCATCCCCCTAGAGCAGGTCACGTGATAGCGCGGTATGACGTCACTTACACCTGTCACACTGCGCTCCGAGCTTGCTCAAGGTCACGGTGACGGAGATTAATAAACTTGGGAGACATGGCGTAGTAGAGCTTACGCTCTGAAAGATACAAATTGTGAACTGACAGTTTTTACTGCCTATCAGTGGGTTCATTTGCCTGCCACGACAAGTTTCTGCGTGCGCATTCTTCCACCAAGAAAAAAAGAAAAACTGACACGCGCAAAGGAAGCAAGAACGGCGCCAGAAAGAGAAGGAAGACGCACACACGCCCGCACGGCGTGAGGTCAGCGCCGGCGTGCGGGCTTTGGTCCGCGTTCCGTCCAGTTCTAGCGCTGTACGCTGCGGCCACACTGCTATAGTAACGCATCATCTGCAGAACTCTGGGCGAGCGATTGACAGCAGTTTGTTGATACACTTGCGTCCGCCACTTTGTTCAGAGGTGAATCTGATGCTATTACCCGGCCGCAATGCGTGCCAACATAATGCACTGATGCAACCGCGAAGCCCGCAGCCCAGTGATTGCGCTCAGAACAGTCGGCCACGAGCACAGGGCAGCTTTGACGTTTCTAACTTATGGTCTCGAGAAAGAGACAACTGCATTTAAGGCTGCTGAGTACTTCTGCTTCTATAAATGCTCGAAGGCCACGCGCTTGCCTTAACGTTCTTGTTTCCGCGTGCGCTAGCCAGCGGCGATGCGAGCGCGGTCAACCTGTCCGTTACCCACAGTTCAAGTCCCTAAATGAGCTTTACCCACAGTGTGCTGTGCGCGTAACTCAAACCACGCCTTGGTGTTGCCGCATCCTCATCGGCCAGTTCAATGGCGTGAGCAGGTCTTTGAACTCCGACGACGCCTCGCCGAGGCCTCTATTTGCATTTTAATGCGCGCATATGCGACGCCTTTCCGTCTTTAACTTACCACATTGCTGCAGTTGCCTCATTCGCACCCTTTTTGCATAACAACAAAACCGCGCCGTGATGCAACCGTTCTGTGCATGCACGATTAGCGACATCAACCGCGCGCTTGCGGCTACGGTAGGCGTAAACCGCAACGTGAGCAATGCGATTGCTTCTCGTCACCGCGTCAGTCTCGGTATTACTCTTTCAGACGCTCAGTTAAGAGCAATCAACGGCTCATGTGGAAAGTGTAGATCGAACGACCCAAGTTGATGCACTCACGTACTTCGATAGCAACTTGCAAACAAGGAAAAAAAAGACTGATTTTATTACAAAACCTGCGCTGGATCCAAATTCTGAATAGGCTCGTTTCTTCCGAACCTTACTGTATATGTTTGAAAAGATAAAAAAAAATGCTCATCTTTCCTTCTGCAACAAAGCATTAAAACAGGAAACAAACGCGTTTCGCTGCTCTAGAGGCAATGACGCGTGCGCATTTTCGCAACGTAATTAAAGACTTCGTTCGCCACCTGCCGCTGCTGGTAACTTTTTAATTACGAACGGCAGTGGGTGTCCTTCTGCCTGTATTTCAGCGAACGGCAACAAAAGCTCGCGACGGTGATCATGCCGTGGCGGCGCGGTCATGCCGGTTCTTGAGCACGCACTCCAGAAGGAAATAAAGGGGGCTGTGAAGGGGGCTCTAATAAAGTTGCGGCATGCATGGGATATTGAAGCACGCTGCTTCGCGAATAGTGTCCAGCAAGGAGTTTTTAAATGTTCTTTGTAGAAGCTCAGTTATCTGTAGTTAAAATTTGAATTTCAGCGTCTTCGCGCCTTTCCCTCTCCTCTCGTCGCTTTTTGCACGCTGGAAGGTAGGCGCTCCTTCGCCGACCACCCTCTGGGAGCGGAGCTTCCCGACCCGCGGGAGTTAAGCGGCTTATTGGCCGCGGCCACGGTAGCTGCCTGACGTCTGAAAGAATCTAACCAGTGGCCACCTCTCACCTTGTTTACGCAGATGCGGGGGACGGAGGAGGGTGCGAGTATATATCAACACATATCAACACATCAAATGTTTGACACCTGTTCAACTGCTACAGCTTTTTTGTTTCCATTTTGTAATGCGGTTTTTTTTTCGCTACAGTGTTCCTTAGTTATTCTTTTACAGTTTCCCTCACGAAGATGCCTTCTCATTATTCATGCGATTTGTGTCAATCTGTAGCAAAAAATGCAGTTTTTGTGTACACATTTTCTATAGACCTACCTGAAAGTGTTTCTTAATTTTTGTAAAGCTGACTATTTCATGTTAACCTTTTTTCATCACTTTTATTAGTGTTATTATTTAGTGGTCTCGTCTATGCTGCCTTGTAAGGGTTGCCTGGGCCTCGTCAAGCTGTTCGATTACAGCTTTTAGCCCGGGTGACCCACCAGCCTTTCTGGTAAATAAAGATCAAGTTCAAGTATGAAAAAGTCGCCGGGAAGGGTTCGCCAACTTTGACGCGCGATTGTGGGTCATCTGCTGCGTGTAGAAGAGTATTATTTGGCTCCGGTTTTCATGGCAACACAGTGCAGTGATTAAGTGAGTTAATGTGCTCTCCTCGGAAGGGGTTTCAGAGCCCCTTTAATGCAGACTTCCTTCGGGTCACCCCCGCCCGCCTCCCTGGACAGCTTTTGTGCTTGGTCGCTAGGGCAATGCAAGTTTTCGAGCGCAAGTTGAGCAATTTAATAGAGTTCGAGTATGCAGAGCGATACAATTTGGAGGTGAAACTTGACTAAAAGAGAACGACATTTTGAGCGATTACAGCTGAGTGACTAAAGCTCTGAGTGCAAGCGAAAAAAAGGAGGTCTGCTGACTGGAGCAATTTTAGTCACTTCTTGGGTTGATCATATCGCCTCCTTTATATACTTAAAAAAAAGGGCAGAATGCTCCATTTAGGTGATATCTGAAAAATCTGGCCCGCAATTTTATGGCGTGCAAGCAGGGTTTGCACACACGGTGTATTGCAACAAACAGCAATAAAGAAAGAAACAAAGAAATAGTTTTTTTTTTTTACTGGGAAGGGGCTATCTCTCACTCAAGACAAGTATATTTAATAGACACAACCTTGGAAAAAAAGACGATTCAGGATACTGAAAGGCTGGCTGAGAAAAGAAAACACAGGTTGAAGCGAGCAAATAAGAAAGAAATCAAGAGGAAACGAATGTTTAGTTTTTCGCCACCGATGCAGAGATTTCCTTCACTTCTTTCGACCTGTTGATGGCAAACAAGGTGCGCATTCGGGGCTGTCCACAGGCTTCCTGAAGAGCGACACGTGTTCTGAATGTACCCGACTGTATTCCGGTGACCAGGAGCGGATTCAGTTTCAAACGTTTTCTTTATTTTTTTTCCTCCTGTTTCTCTTATATTTATTTTTACGGGTTGTGGGGCCCGCATGTAACACGTTGCCGTAGGACCAGATCGCACGGCGGAGACAGTAAAGAGAGAAACTATTCGACAGCACCATATTGTTTGCTTCTCGTCCAAAGCGCTGCCAAAAATCATGCAGTGGCTCGCTTCCAAACGCAAAGAAAAAAGGCGCATCGATCTTGCATCGAACCGCTGCCTTCACCTCCAAATCGAGCAAGGAATCTAACGGTCCTGCTCTGATGACTCTTCCTCGGGACACGGGCTTTAAACAGGATGCGCATAGATAGCTATGTGTGTTTCGTATGTGTGCCCACTTTGTCAGCTACCCTCTTCATCTGGAGTGCCATGCTGGACCTGCGGCCAGGGATCTCCGGCTATCGCTACAAGTGGCTCTCTTCCCCACCCCAAGATAACAGCCGCTTCTCGAAACCTTACTCGAAGGGTCCACAGTGGTCAGGGTTCACAGCGCTTGGGGTCAGTGGACGGGCGCAGCAAAGGGGTATAGCTGCGCCCAAGAGAGCTGCGCCTTCGGATTCTATCCGGATGCCGTTTTTATCCTCCCCGGTTTACTCGTTGCCAGAGGCACGCACGCTCCCACTGCAGTCAAGTCGCAAATACGACGGCGTCTTGTGAACTCTTAAAGCATTCAAGCGATGACATAAAACCAGGTTTTATTTCGCGTGCAGTTTTGTAATCTCTTGCCTTCCGCTTTGTACTCTTGCTTCCGCAAGCCCCGAAGCCTGCGCTCGATAGGACACCAGTGCACTCATTTATGTTTATCGTATTTATCCGGGACTCTGTGGACGTGCGCAGAAACTATCAGCTGCATCCGTTCTAATCGCTGTGTTCTCTATTTTAATACTGTTGCTTTTTCTTTTCTATCGGCATTCACCCTGCAAGCAAAAGAGCAAACAGACGGCCGTGGCGGTTACACTAGCGCACCGACCTCGATTACAACGCTCGAGCGTTATCGAACGAGTTCTCGGCACAACAGTTCGTACCACACGCCTGTTTGCTTTTCCGCCGAACAAGTGGGCAAACGGGAAAAGAAGTCGACGAAGGAGTGGGTCCGGCCTAATTGAGCCCACTCTGCGATGGTCCTACGTGAGCCCACCGCAGGGCCGCTGCTCGATGGCTTCGCGGGCCACTAGCGTATAAGGAATGCAGATGGGCAGGGACTGGTCTGTCTGTGTCTCTGTGTGTGTGTGTGGGGGAGGGGGGGGTTAGGCTTATGCGGGTTTAACGTCTCAAAGCGACTCAGGCCATGGGGACGCCGTAGTGAAGGGCTCCGGAAATTTCGACCCCCTGGGGTTCCTTAACGTGCACTGACATCCCGCAGTACACGGGCCTCTAGAATTTCGCCTTCATCGAAATTCAACTGCCGCGGCCGGGATCGAACCCGCGTTTTTCGGGTCAGCAGCCGAGCGCCATAACCATTGAGCCACCGCGGCGGCGCGCGCGCGTGTGTGTGTGAGAGCCGATCACGCTTCGTGTTAAAGCGCAACACACTCTCGCTCTGTGCATTGCACATCGTCGTCTTCATTATCTTGCATCTGCGGCATGAACAGCTTAACCTCGATCAGATATTAACCCGAGTCTAATACCGTCGCCAGACGATCCAACAAAGCAAAACCATGCTAAACACATGTTTTCGCCCTTCTACTTGACTTGGTGTAGCTACGTTAAAACCCTACCACTTGTTTTCTTTTCTTCTCTTTATGCCGAGTTTTGGCGTGCCCTCTTCGGTAAACACGGCCCTCATCAATCCAGGGAAGCGTTATACGACGCGCGCAGTGTGGAAGCCATGAAGGCATGGTGGAAGCGAACGAAAACTTAACTTCGGACCTTCGAGAAACCCAGCTGGAGAGGGAGAAGAATTCAGAGTAAAAGCACCGGACGTCGAGCGAGCTCATCGAAACAGGAACGACATCCCAGCTTCGCGCGGACGTCTGTACAAGAAGACAATGGCTGCTGGCAGCGGAGGGGGGGGGGGGGGGGGGCAGTGCGGACGTACACGAGGACGCCGACGAAAGTAACGATGACACATAACCCGGCAGGGATAGAAAACAATGCTGCACTCTGTCTCACTCAAACAGCGCGGCGTCGCGGAAGCTGCACAGCCAGCGTCGGCTGCAATCGGGGTCTGAGCTCATTCGGCTGTTCCCACGCGTGTGGCGCGACTCCTGCGTTCCCGTCTATCGCGGCATCCAGTGACACGAAAGGGGCCCAAATGACAGCCGGCCAATTCGTCAGGCGGTTAGCAGAGGCCGGCTCCAGCTTCTGCAGCAGTGCACGGTTTCAGCGATATGTACAGGTGGCGCCAGATGTAAACGGAACATAAAGCCCCTTGATAAATTATCGAGGGACTTTAACGGAACATGGCTTTGAGATGAAAGTGCGCTGATGAGCGGCATTACGGAGTTCAATAGACGTAACGTGCCGGCGTGCGAGCGTTTCAGTGACACATTTGGGCGCAAAACGCCACGCCTATAGGAGATTCCCAGCACCACGAGACCAGCGCGATTACATCGCGCTTTTGAAGCAACAGCAAACACTCACAACCAAGTCGTTCTTTCGAGTGATCGCTTATCTTTCAACTAACACCGTGGGCAGATTTTCCATCTCTCTATCTCTATCTCGCTTATTTACGTACGCGTGCGGATACCCGCCTCTAGGGCTTCACAAGGCACCGAGTTTTTCTGACCGTGACCTCTCGAAACTGTGCGGCGCGGTAAAGATAACCATAACATGAAAAGAGTATATCCACGCTCATGAGTATGTCCCCGCACGCATCAATGCACGCGCACATTTAAGGCCAGCTTTAGTAAATGTGAATGCACAGGCTGCTTCACGCTTAGAGGGAAACTGGAAGCGCTGCCACAGGCAGCAGGGGAAGAACGGCAGCAAAGGAACGTGACAATAAGAAGCGAGGCGGTAACACGCTCCCAGTTTCCTGCTAAGTGTGAAACAGCCTGTGCATACCGTCTGCGGGACATGTCGAAGAACACCGCTATCGGGCATGCAGTTGATATGGGGTGGTCGCTGATGAAATATGCTGGCCAACGGTACGCAAAACGGACCCTTTGGCTTCGAACGAGAAGATCCCGCCGAAAAAGCCTCGCCGCTCGCATGCAGATGTCATTTTTAAAGTGCGCTCGAAGTGGGTGAAATTTTCATGACAAGCCGTTCGCTTCCTACGTAGCATGTCTACATGTCCTTGCGGTACCTGAGGCAGTTGTGAGATTCGTTTGCACTTTAGATAGCCAGCTTCCGCTCTGCCATAACGCTGATTGATTTTGGGCAAAATAACGCAGTTAATCCCCCTCCCCCTTCCCTCTTATGAGTGAAACGACTCTACAGTTACAGGGTGCGCGAGGCACAAGGCGGCGCACGATATTTCCTACGAAGCCTCCATCTTACAAGCGGTTCCTTATGACTGGCGCGCTGTGAACGTGTGGTGGGGTTAACACAACTTGAATTCCGAACACGTGTTTGCAGGTAATTTAATGTGCGTGCAAAAAAGTAAGGTTTCTGAGAAAAGTGAGCTCACAGTGCTACCGAGTTCTGTGACAAATGTGCACGAGGACATCTGTCAAGCCATTCTTGTAAGATGCTTGATGAGGACACAAAACAAGTTATGGCACGTGAAAATGTGAACATCGCAGTTTTTACAGATGCTTCGTAGACTTCGTACGAAGCTGCTGTCACCGCTATTCCACGAGTTTCACCCATTTCCCCTTGTGTAGAGAGAAAAAAAAAGTTCAGAAAATGCCTTCGTACGGTTAAACCAATGTCAGGAAGAAGAGTACGTCGAGCACAGCTTGGGCGATTGTGTTTCGCCCAACCAACCCGTTACGAGCTGTAGGTGTCGCCGTGGCCACATCGAGGTGCAATCGAAATCAAAATTTACACTTCGAACAGAACCGTTATGATTACCCCACGCTCGATCACAGCCTTAGCGGTTCAAAATGTGACGAGACGAACTTCTACAGTTAGTCTATACGACAGTGAGGTCATCGAGTTTATGGGGTCAGCCTTTCCGACATCCTGTTCGGCCTTCCAATACATGACAGAAATTTCCCTTAGCGTTGAGCAAGGTCCCTTGCTGGGGTTCAGCATTTTGAAATACCAGGAGTCGCGGTTTGACGGGGCACGCATCGATAACCTGTCATTAAGTCACGACACATACGCGTGAAATTTGCCAAGTACTGTGACCTGCATCTGTTGTTTTAAGAATAGAGCTTAATCGATCGAATTCCCATCGTCTGAAGTCGAGGAAGCTTTCACGCACTTTGTGTCGACGCAAACAATCAAGTCAGGCGCATACAAGAAAAATACAGCACAGCTTTGAGTGCCTCCCTCATGGGCCATTGGCCGAGCTACATACGAGGGTCTGAGTCCGGCTGGAGAAAACTAAGATTTGGTTCTAAGGAAATAATGGACAGTGAGGGCCTATTCATGGCTGCTTTGTGTCAGTTCCAGTGGATCGACAAATGAAGGCCAGGACAAAATAGGCGCCATAATATAAGAAGGATACCGCATCGTTCTAGTGCGTAGCGTCAAGCCGGAATAGACCTTTTCATCTGACCCAAGTACAAACGGCGGCAAGCCGCCAAAACAAAAGCTGGCTTCGCGCAAGAAACCGCCCCCCTTCAGTCAAACCGGTCGGGAAGCGCGCGCGAAAAACAATCCAATCGAACGCGCGCGAACAAAGGGTGCATCGTCGGTATGTGGGTCGCGCCGGAGGCAGCAGTTCCGCGGGCGACGAATTCTCCCCGCGTACTCACCGCCAGTGCTGAGCGGGCCATCCGAGATACTGGGGTCGCCGTCAGCCGGCCACGGGAAGAGACGTCGCGACGGCCGTGGAACGCCGGCGAGTCTGCGCGCCGCTCAACAGGCGCTTGGGCCAACTTCAAGGACGGCGTCCCCCGTGTTCGGCCGGCGGGAGCGGCCGATGCTATCGGCTCCTGCCGCCGGGCGCGCCGCCGCCGAGGTCCGCGCCTTGTTTATGCACGCCCTGGTGCACGTGCGTTGGCTGCTGCCAGTCGCGGAAGCTCCCCTCGGAGGAGGTACGGAGGTACGCGCTATCGCCGCACGCTTCCTGGCTGCCGAGGTAGTACCGCCGCCGCCGCGCTACGCCAGCGTGGCTGAGAAGCCTGCCGCTTGTCAATCGGAAGCGCCACGAGTGAGTGCGGCAGACTCGCTGAAAGAGGGAGTGGCGGAGGCAACCAGCTCCTGCAGCCGTCTCTCTGTCACGCAACATTCGACCACTGGCTCTCTCGCTTGTTCTCGCTCTCTCCCGCCGGCCACACTGAGGGGAAAGCGGGGACTTGCAGGCCCCAACGTTCTGCGAGGTGAAGACTGGCTAGTTGAAGCGAGGAACGAAGCGCCGACGACATTTCCTCGGCTTTCGCCGGAGTTCGACGAGGGTCGCTGGTGCAGCGGGGCGTTCCGCTGATCAAACTGAGTTCGTGATATGTACGATCATGAGCAACAGGAACACGGGAGCGGGTGCCCGATATCCTCGAACCCTACTTGTAACGATACGTGACGGCAGCTTTGCGAAACGAACTGAAAATGGGGTTACGTTATTTCATTTTTCAGAAACTAGCAACGCAACAGAACCCTCTCCACAATGTTGCGAATAGCTGCCGCCGTGCATCGCCACAAGCAGCGCTCGAGGCTATCTGCCACGCGCTCCCGTGTTCCTGCTCTTATTGCTCGCCATAGTATACTGCAAGATCCTGACAACCGAGGGCAAAGCTTGCTTGACGTTTAGAGCGAAATGCCGTTACAACCTTGCGTTTAGTTGTTTATAAAGCACCATGAAGCGAGCAGCGCAATCTGAGACACACACACCAGGACGAACAACAAGACGACACAATGCAGAAATTTCGAACAAGCAAAACAAGCAGAAAAAACAGTTCGTGCCACGGCATAGTGATGCCGCAGTGCCTGCAAGGAATCGTGACGTGCATGACAGTATAGAGAAATAATTCAGGCGCCGAAGGTCAGAAGGCTAGGAAAATTAAGCGTCAGCACCCCTTCGTTTTCGCTGCCGCACAAGGAGATGCCACTTCTGAGGGAAGCTTAATCATCATCTTGCTCTTATCCCGAGCACTTGCTTTTGGTTCTCGGCGCGTATGCTGCGAATAATAACAATAAAATAATAATCAGCGCTGTGCTCGACTCGTTCTTCGTACTACCCTGTGTGTAGGACACATTCAACACAAGGGCGAAGTTGGAGTTCCTCGCAATGCATTGTTACAGCTGCTCGGTGAAACTTCTGCGTCTGTACTGCGAGCTCGTAGACAACTGAACCCTACTAAAACGTATACCGAAATAGGTATGGACTCTGCGCTTCTGATTCAGGTTCTTAGCGGATGACTGCTTTTCCGTAACGGAAGCGCCTGCTCGCTGCGGCGAAATGAATGCGTGTGCAGCGGCCCTCCTAAGACCCGTCACGTGGCAAAAGTCACCGTCACCGTAAAGAACGCACGCCTGCTTAACTGTTTTACAAAGAGACGTGAACTCACCGCTCACCGAACGGAAGCGACGTTCGGTCGACGACGAGCGTGCATTATACGACGCCTGTCGTATAATCGCCGTCTTAATGTGAATACAAATGTTATGCCAGGTGCCAGTGACCGAAACGTTCACAGAGATTTCAGATAAATCAGTTATAAGGAAACTAAACGAATACGCTCAAAGTGTCATTGCATGGCTTCTCTAGTGTGCGTTCTTCTCACCGATGCGCTTGGTTTATTTTGTAGTGTGTAGCGCGAAGAAAATAGCAAAGGGCAAGCTTTCCTAATTTTTTCGTATCAACGTCTGGTGCGTGACAATATTCGCAAGCGTATAGAGCACTGAACGACGTTAACGTACAGTGTTAACAAAACAACACCCAAATGGGAGTAAATGGCTCGTCCTCAAGCGCACACCCAAAAAGAGGTTTTATTTACTCCATATAAATGGAGTATTTTAGGTACTCCCTTATAAATGGGAGTTATTTAGGAGTACAAGGGAGTAATTTTTTTACTACCCACTGAAATGGTGCCCAAAATGGCGGGGCGGCGGTTTATTCATTCTCATCCAGGCTCATTCTTACAGCAGTGCCATGGGCGGAAAGGGGCAGTAGCTGCGGGGGCCGCCGGCAACCCAACCTGGGAAATTGCACTGCCGTAATGTGACCCGGCGTCACGCGTTGTTTTCGCTGTCTGCAAGCCCAGCGGCGGCGTAGGCGGCATGAGTCGTCTGCTTGTCGGCCGCTTTTGCTGTCCAAGCTTGTTTGGTTGGCTGTGTTCGTAGATAAAGAGATGCATCATTAGAATCAATAGTTGAAAACTGAGAAGGGGTCGTGGAGAAGTTTTCACGGTCATGCACCACGCCATATTTGTCTGAAAACCAGAGGAGAATAAGTTGAAAACGAAAACACCCCTGAAGGCAGTTTGGTAGGGCAGTGTTTGCTTTGATATTCACTTCTTTAAGGCTTGGCATTTCAATATGACCGAGGAAAAATGCAGCCTAATCAGATCAATCGAGAGCCCAGCGTTGAAAATATGCTCTATCACAGTTCCATGTCACGCAGCGCACTATAATCTGCTGCAACAAACCGCGAGAACCACAATGAAAAAAAAAAGCTGTGAGAATTAAGTCTAACTGGGGGGCTGTACATGAGTGGCGACGCTAAGGTCAGTTATGGTTAGAACACTGGATGCTTCACAAGAGCAGTTCAATTATGCAGCTTACTGTAGCGAAAAACGGCGACAATCTGATATCTTCTACCGCGGCAGACGCCCGAGAAGGCGCAGAAGTGAGCAGAGACCCAGCGACGACGGTAACAAGGGGGTCGTCACTCACCGCCATTATGAGACGACTGACCGGAAGCAGACGAGACGCTAGGTGGCGGGGCAGATGGCGCAAAATGGTGTTTTTTTTTACTCCGTTGGGGACTTGGGGAGCATTGAGACCAAGAAACTCCACATAAAAATGGGAGTTATAAAGGGGAGAATTCTCCTCTATACCAGCTTGTTTAGGGCAGGGAGTATAATAGGTAATTTAGCAGATTTTTACTTCGTATTGATGGAGTAAATGTTTCAGCGTATGGAGTATAAAGGGTAGCAGCAACCATTTAAACTCCCATTGGGGTTGATTCTTGTTTACAGTGTAGAAGGTAATTCTTAGTTTCGTTTGTCAGCCGGCGCAATTAATTCCATGTTCATCTCGTATTAACGTACACAGCAGCACATCCAAGCCCATCCGTGATCCGTGTGTGACTTGACATTAATCTTGCCCCGTTTTTCCTCGCGGAAGTGCATCAGGAAGAAAAACCTAGTGAGAACCAGGAGCCCAACCGTCACGCTAGACCGACGAAGCGCGGCTTCAGACTGCCCGCCCCACGTGCACGGCCGACTCCGCCTTTGCAGCTCGGTGGTAACGCACGCTGCGTGAGCTCGCCCCCATTTCCGCTTGTCCAGAGCGACGGAGCTCGTAGCCTCCAAGCGGCAGCGGCGGGCTTTTCTGAGCACCCCCTGAAGCCCGAGGAGCTGAGGAAGCGGGTATGGTATTGAAGTGGGAGCGCCAAACTCGCAGTACAAAACGCTCTCTCTGAATCTGTCTGTCGGGGAATTCATTTTGTTCAGGAGAGTCGCCAGCGGTGATTGTGGTCTTCAGTGATGAAAATGATGAATCAGTCATTATCCAATGACGCTCGAAACGCGCATTTTCGCTATTATCCGCTAGTCGCAATTAGCCCGTCGGAGCGCTGGAAGCGTAATTAGCGACTTGGAAATTACATTGTTAAGTAGTGATAATACTGAACTTCAGAGGGATACATACCAATCACGAGCAGAGGTGGGCAACCTCATGAGCTTTCGACATCATGAGGTCGACTTCAACCCCAACATGACCTCAACCTCACGTCGTGAGGCTAGGTTGAGGTGAGGTCGGCGACGGCTCGAAATTTTGTGATTGAAGTCAGCAAATCAGACCTCAACCTTTCGCGTGAGTTTGAGGTTGAGTGAGGTCGAGACTTTTCGCAGTTGCAGCGGCTTACTTTGACGAGTGCCGCTTCCGAAGCGGATTTGGAGCCCACCACCGGAGTGTTCATGCAGTGACGCTTGATGTTCGGTTTCCCTTATTTAGACAACCGGATGCCGCAGTCTGCTCTTGGCTGTTGGTGCTCCGCCGTTATGTCCGTTCAGTCCGAGCCTACAGGAAGACGCACCCCTCTGGTCTTCCCGGAAGGAGTGTTACTGTCACGGCACGCCACTCTCCCTCCCCATTCCCCCGCTGGCGTAGCAGCGGCAGCTGAGTCCCAGTCTGCTCAAACTCCCGGGAGCGCGCAAAGCACATAGCTCACGTTGACCCGTCGTAGCTTTGTCTGGTGCTGCAACAAACAAGTTCAGTCCAACAGGCGCGCTATAAATTCCTCGCAGCGCGGATGGCTTAGAGCAAGACTGCTTCGTGCTCTTGCTCGTTGCCGGCGCTGTCGTCACGGCTCTTGCTTTGCAGTCGCGTAAGAGATCCTGCTGTAAATTACACGTTGACCTAACAGAAACTGGAGCAGTCGGCACAAGCGAGAGAATGTGATTCAGGTGGTTTTCTAACAAGGACATATGCTGATTAGATGAAAAGAGAACGAAGCCAGAAAAACCTGTATAACGCCATCGAAGCTTTTGATCGGTGTCTTCCCCTTTCGAATCTCATCCTACTTCTGTATATTCCCGTTCCCTAATGCAAACAGATGCAAATATAATTTCACTTTTATATCCTTCTAAATAACCTCTCTTTGGTCTTCTGTTCCTTGTTCCTTCCTGGAAATTCACATATTATGCAGAAATACCGCAGCACGGGGCGAACGTACCAGCATAGCGATCTTATGGACCTCCTTCACCCCGCGACGTCACGAAGATGCGGTGGCGCTGATGTTAGCAGCGACTTTCGCATGGTAGGCAAAACAGATTCCGCTTGCCCGTGCCTACCGCAGCTGCCGCAGCTACCGGTGGCTGCTTCAAGCCTGTGAACTGCAGAAGCAGCATGTATTGACCAGCTGCGTCACAGCTGGATCCGCGTAGTAGCATAAAAAATATTAAATTAGCCTCGATAGGTTTCTCGCGCATAAATGCCGCATTCGGAAACTGGCTAACAGGCATTGGGCCACGGTAGTAAAGCGCGAAGTCTGGGATTCGATAGGCACTGCCACTCAATGCACTTAATAGCATGCAAGTTACTGCGTTCATTCACCTGAACTTCAGGATAGTAGGCTAATAATTGCTCAAGGAAAAAAAAGACATGCAGCTGCACACGTACTTATCACCTTGAGCCGGTGTGCACGGGGCGCCGACAGGTTCACTCACCCCCAAGGAATGCGTTTTTTTTGTTAATAGCACACCATGTTTTAATGGCGCGTTTTATGACATTTAATATTTACTTGAAACTGTTTCTTGATATGACGACGTAATTATTTCATTCGAGTAGAAAGAAGTCTGGTAAGTTGTGTCAATCTTGCGCGGTCGCGTTGGTGTGCTTAGAATAGCGTACCTTAAGTATGCTAAACGCCATATGCTTTTTCATTGCATCATGCATGTGTCATGTTTCATGAGGTAGTACATGATCGCGAAGCTTGTTTGGAAAGAAGCAGCCGCAGGAGTGCTACTAACAGACACGTGGCGAGATTGAGAGGGGACGCGGCAATGAAAAGTGTTTTCGTTATTCATGCATGCGATATGTAACTAAACTTGGTGCAAATACCAAATTCCTACGCTAGTTTCAGTAATTCCTTTTATTTATAGCTATACCTGGTGCAGTTCTGGGTAATTGTAATTAACACCGTCGTCAAGTCCCCCCAAGGTCTCAAATAATTGAGTAGATAGTGCGCAGTTTTTTTATGCCAGCATGTACATAAACCCCTGTTCTGTACGATGACGCGATTAGTTCTTTTTCTATATGATCAGTACTTATGCATGCATAGTTACATGAAAACGTTTCTTAGAAATAACTAACACAGTACTGCACGTGTAGGGAAAAAAATCGAGAGGTTTATTACGCTCCTCAACGTCTCAGGAATAGTTTGCGACAAATGGAATCATTTGATTTTCATGCGAATTACGAAGGTGAGTGATCCAGTCGCAGAAAATGTGAGAGGTCACAAAACGAACCTTAAAGTTTATGGCATCTTCGCTTTCGCTTTGGTCAAAGAAATGCGGCACTGAAATCAAAGAAATTACCTCACAATTTTTGACGACCACACTTCTAAAAAGCGTAATTTATAAATTTGTACTCAATATTTTGCTATAATTTTTCGTCACGAAACTAGACTTCAGGGCTAAGAAAGAAATAATTCTAGAAATCAAAAATTTTCACCAAATTGACCAGCTTAACAAGAGGACAAGTCGGCCTGGCTGGTGCGTGGTCATGCGGCTAAAAACAGCGCTAAGCGAGACAGAGGAGATCAGGGACACGACGCTGTCCCCACTTTTCGCACAGCGCGACACGTATATATGTCAGCAGACGATGAGCGCACGTCTGCTCCGACGAAACAAGGCCAGCACTTCCCCTCACTATTGTCCCGAAGTAAAATCATTCCGGCTAGTGCAGAGTGTCAAAACTTGTTTTATTCAATGCCTTGCGCATAAATAAACGGCAGGAACGCTTTCTAGTCATGTTTACTACTAACCACATATACAATACAGTGGCAAACTATTTCTCTTTATAGGCCGCACGTGGCCAACGCGAGCTCGTGTACTTCAACAAATTACTAAGTTGGAAGCATCGACCATTGCTATGATTCGCAGAAACTGGAAACGCGCCTACAAGCCTTGAAAACCCGCGCTCAACACCTATCCGCGACGCCACTCCCCGACCTTTTGCCTACCACGAGCTCGCTAGCGACTGCAGCGCCACCTCGTTTGTTTACAAACATGCAGGAGGTCCATAGCGGTAAAATATGCAAAACTCTAATGAATGTATGGTGATGTGGGAGCTGATTCCTTTTACTTTTTTTTCTAATGAAGATGTGTGAGTAGAACTGATTGCGTGCTGGCGCTGTGCTGCCGAGTCGATGTTTCAAACTTTCTAATATGACGTTTAATGGGGCACACTGTTGTTAGGTTTTGTATTTAGTAAGGGCGTGCGAATATTCGAAATTCAGAATACTAATCGAATATGTTTCATATTTGGTTCATATTCGTATTCGAGAAATGATATTCGTGAATATTCGAAAATTCCCGAATACTCGGCAGCGATCGTATACTGCGCCGACTTTGTAAATTTGATTGTGGCAAAAGCGCAGTATCTGGGCAAATTATCTGAATATAGAGTTTAAAGTTCTAGGAAAACAATATAAAGGTCATGTTCTCTTTCTTCTCCATCGTTTATCGCGTGGACCGATCGCATTCCGATGCCGCTAGGCTTGACCTTGTGCGCAATTCCGCAAGTGGGCTTTCCCACATACCCAACATGCTGAACAAAATAGGGGACGACCCGCTTCTAACGATAGCAACACGAAATCGCGTTTATTTTTTTATCCTTCCGTAATATGTTATCTAATTAGTGCCCACACCCATGGCATTCGTTTTGTCACCTGAACTCTCTGAGCGTGACCACCGTCATCTTGTTTTGGTCAACTACGCTATGCGGAAAAGCCTACTTGCGGAATTTCGCGTGAGGTGAGTCGAGGTGTCACAACAGGGCAAGCGATCCTGTAAAAATCCCGCCTATTTATTGCATGGTGCACTGTAACTCATGCACCTCTTAAATGGGCGTAACGGCAGGCGTGACAACGTTCGGAGGACTCCTGTCACTAGGTCAAAAAAATAACCTGGTCGCGTAGTTTTGGTTTCTGAGCTTCGCCACTCGCCCGTGGCAATGGCAACTGTCGGCCCGCGCATTCGCCAGTAGTCCAATCTCAGCACCATGCGGCCATTCCGACGTCAATGTGCGTTCCCATCTCGTTACGTTCGCGATGTCTTCCAGCACGCCGAAACTCGGTGCTCGTCACGTGATTACAAGTGTTTGCACGATAGAGCCGCCTCATAGGACTACCGCATTTTCGGTAGATTTTTTTTTCGGGGCCGCGGGGCATTTTACAAATCGACCTTCGAAAACCCGGGCATTTCTGTCGGTTCTTTGAACTCCGAATTAATGAGGTTTTACTAGCCATGACGTTATTTTTGTTTACAGTCTTGTCATGTTATGGATTTCATTTTGCCTGACCACATTGCAGGTTGGATACTGTTATGCTGTTCAATTAAGTAGTATACATTTCTGCGCACATCATGATTTCTATACGGTGCTCAGGCAGTCTAGTTTTGTTTATTTCAGTTGCAAAGGCCATACACTATTTTGAAAAATATATGAACAACATTTGCTTGTTTATCTTTTCTGAATTTATTTATTGTGTTGACCAGATATTCGATTCGATATCCGAAGCCATTTTTTCTTCATATTCGTATTCGATTAGTATTCGAAAATTTAAATATTCACACACACCTAGTTTTAGTGTGCATTTTTGTTTGTAAGTTTGTTATCATACTTTGTTTTTTGTTTTCTTCTTTCGTATGGGACCATTAGGTTGGCGGCCTTCCTTGCAGACGACCAGGCACCAGAGGTGGGCATTTGACCTAAAAAATCTCGACCTCAGCTCAACCTCAAAAAAAAAAAAAATTGCTGACCTCCCTCAACCTCAACCTGAGGTTGAGGTCGGTTGCTCGTCCTCAGAAAACAAAAAAAACAAAAACAAAAAGCGATGAAGTTTTTCAGTTAAAAACAATTCTGAGAATCCTGTGAGACAGGAAAGTTAAAAGGATGGTAGTGCAATTGGGATTACTGGTTATTACAATAGCGGCACTAAGCGGTTTGTAATTATTTAATAAGACATGTAGAGACACTATTGATGTGCACGCAATAGAAGAAGCTTATAACCTGGGATGAACTCTCGGAGAGTTTGTGGCATGCGGACAAGGGTGTCCCTTACGCGGTTACCACCTGTACGTTGGAGGGTACTTTTCATGAAATTTGGTTCACTAACTAATTGTAAGCTTATCGGTGTCAATATTGGGCAACTGCTTCGCGTATACTTGTTCGTATTGGAAGCCTCTCGCTCATTCACGCACGAACCGGCAATTGACAAATACAGACCGTCCACACCATCTACCGGAAATCGGGAGGGCGGGAGGGGGGATTTTCACGGTACTCGTCTTAGACTTGAGAATTGCGTATGTTCAGAAATTGGTGGCCGATGTGCTTTCAAATGTGACGGCTACGCAGGCCGCATATCAGTATATTTCGATTTTTTAGCTCTATCTGGCATAGCGAGAGCACTGAGCGTAGATGAAAATTTTGCCACCCAGCAAAGGCTCTTTTCAGTCATCTGTATGCTGCCTTCGAAAACAAGCTGTGACTGTAGTACACTAACAGCGGCGCGTTGATTTATGTCTGCGTAGAAGCGAGCGGCTTCTTTTATTAATACAAAAGCATTAGATGGCTCTGTTTCAAGGTCATATCCGCAAAAAAAGTGACAGCTAGAAACGGCACCATGTGACGTCACGAGCCGACGAGTCACGTGACTAAGATGGTGACGTCACGTCATTAATTAATGCTAATTAACATACACTGATCAAAATGCCCAACCAATGCTTATGTTAGGTAATTATGTAACGCTAATACTAATTAGTATTAGTGCTGACATCATAAGAGTGTGAAGTTGTAGCGCCCCTTGCGCCGCGTTCGGCTCGCAGGCCATGGCACGTGGCGCCGGACAAGAAAGAGGAAGTTGGGCTAGGCCGCCGCAGCGCGAGCAGCGCAAATAAACAGTTCGAACCTCAACGCTGTCGGAGCTGGTTCTTCCTCGCCTTAGCTCCGACAGATTTGGCGACCCGGCTTCGAACACGCAACCCCGTCCTCCTACATGGATTCCGCTGGCTCTTCCAACCTGCCTGCCGGCGGCGACACGGCCCAGGACGCTCAGCGTCTCGGTGGCTGCGTTCGAGCCAGTCAGCCTGCCGCCATTTTGGCCCAATAGCCCCCGCGCCTGGCTCTTGCAGGTTGAGGCGCATTTCCAGCTGCGACGTATCACCTGCGACGTATCACCAGGCAGTTCCTCCACCTGGTGTCCACCCTGCCTCCTGACGTCGCTGAGGACTTAGTGGGCGCCATCAGCTCGCCGGACTCGGCTCGCGCCTTCGACACGTTGAAGGCAACTCTCATCGACCGTAAGTCCGCGTCCGAGCACACCAAGCTCCAGCAGCTCCCCAGCGCTACAGAGCTTGGTGACAGCCGCCCTTCGCAGCTCCTCCGTCGCATGCGCCAGCTCCTCGGAGACTATGCTGCGCAGCCCTTCTGCGTGAGTTGTTCATTCAGCGTCTTCCCCAGAGCATGGTCCTCGTCCTCGCGGCTGCGGGTGATATCTCATTGGACAAGCTCGCCGAACTCGCTGACCGTGTTGCGGACTACTCACAGCACCCCAACATCAGCTCTGTGAGCAGTCGGCTTCCAAATACTACCGCCAACTCCCAGCTGGCGAGCATAAAAAGCCTACTGGATGCTCTTGCCAGGCGGCTCGATGTCCTCGCGCCTTTGCCGCGCCGTTCTTCGCAGAGGTTCAGGCCACGCCGCCGCTCCCCGGCACCTTCGTGCTCCCCGGAATCCCAACCATCCGACGCGCAGCCAGCCACCTCGCCCTCGGCTGTCTGCTGGTACCACCGTATTTTCGGCAGCTCTGCCCGCAAGTGCACACACCGGTGCTCCTGGTTGGGAAACGCTGCGACCGGCCACTGACAGCGGCAAGTGGTGCTGGTGGACGGACATGCCGCTTCTTTTACGTCTCGGACAAGATTACTGGCACTCGTTTCCTGGTCGACACGGAGGAAAAAGTCAGCGTCGTAGCGGCCTCTTGGGCAGATCGCCGTCGAACGAACAGACCTCCCCGCTCCAAGCGATCAACAACTCCCCCATTCGCACGTGCGGCCAACGGTCCCTGACGCTTAGCCTCGGATTGCGCCACACGTTTCGCTGGAACTTCATTATCGCTGACGAGTGTTCAGCGAACTTGCTTGATTCGCCTTGATAAAGCAGACGCTTAGGGCAGCTGGAGTCGAGGTCTCGCTCCACCGGTAATGTATGGAGTTCCTAAAGAATGCTCTCCTTTTGTTCTCTTGGTTTTGGTAAAGCTGCATAAGCGCACACATAGACTTCTTTCTCGAGTTTCAAGCAAAATTTATTTTCACTGTGCTTACTGCTTACTTTAAAATTTACATTCAAATGTGCGCCGTTTGTATTAGCTGTGTTCGCCAGGTTCTTGTCGACATGACATGGTATGTCCCATTTGCCGTGCGCCATTATGCGCGGGCAATAATGAAATTAAATTACTTAACTGAACCGAGTCCTCCCCATTTCTGCTGTTTTTCCTTCATAGTGCAATTCTGCTGCGGCCGGCGCCCATGTAGTCTTTGCGGCAGGAAAGACACCGCAGACAAAGTGCATAAAGCACCAGACTGCACTATAGTCTGATACAACTCCAGGATGGAGCGGCAAATGTCCCTCAAGGGAGACTTTCCAGCGAGTGGCGTAGACCCGATTTTAATGACACGCGGATAATCTCCTTTTCGTCTGCCACCCCTTGCGACGCCACGCGAAGCAGGT
>NC_135497.1:251614995-251810923 GCF_052857255.1 Amblyomma americanum
CGCGCTTTGCCATTGGCAAACAATGCTTCATCTCCGATATAGGGGAAACGTCATTGCACTTAGAATGGGATAGCGTGCTCCATTAATTTATATCTGCACCTGCACAGTACGCATTCTGACCGTTATTAATGAGCGCTGCCGTGTTATGCATTGCGACGACGGCTGGAAAATCTGAACAAACTGGTCGCGCTCGAGCCGCGTTGGAGGCGCCACCGAGAAACAACGCGCACTGTCGCGAGGGGTGCGCGAATATTCGAAATTTTCTAATAGTGATTCGTGTATCCTCCAATTCGATTCGCTGAAGGAATAAAATATTCCACGTTGAAAATTATTCGAAACTATTCAGATATGTTTTCGAAGAGCTTTCAAATGGTTGACAGGAAGAAACGGCTTCATTTTCTTTGACGACTGTTTCAAAAACAGGTCCCACCCCGACGCCGCACATCCCACTGCCGTGCGGGCCGCGCGCATACCATTCTTGTGGCGGCGTTCATAATACTCATACATATAGCTTCCAAGATTATGTGACATAGCAGTGTTCACCCAGGCATAGGAAACCCTACCGCGACACGCGATCTCGGGTGACTTGGCTCATAACTTGCGCCCCTATCTACATAGATGTGGCGCTGTATATTCGTTGTAGTAATCAGTATAGTAAACGTTAATTTTCCTGTGCGTAAAAAAGGATAATCAGAACTAATATGACCCCACGCTGCATCTGCTTAGTGGAGATGAGTGTCGTGTCTTTTCACAGTTACAGCTATAACTCCATGAACTATAGCGCCGTACCTAAGCGCCGCTGTTAGCGCATCGCAATTTTCGTCTGCACGCCCCAAGAAGCGAATATGCCTACCAATATTCGGTTCTAAAGCGATTCGGTTTTTAGCCGCTACACTATTCGTATTCGATTCGGAGCCGCCGCGGTGGCTGAGTGGTTATGGCGCTCGGCTGCTGGCCCGAAAGACGCGGGTTCGATACCGGCCGCGGCGGTCGAATTTCGATGGAGGCGAAATTCTAGAGGCCCGTGTGCTGTGCGATGTTAGTGCATGTTGAAGAACCCCAGGTGGTCGAAATTTCCGGAGCCCTTCACTAAGGCGTCTTTCATAGCCTGAGTCGCTTTGGGACGTTAAACCCCATAAACCAAACCAACCTATTCGATTCGGTAGCAAAGTTGCACTGTTCGTATTTGATTCGGTTTTGAAAAAGTACCTAACCTAACCTAACCTATCGTCATGCGTCGCGCACCCCTAATTGCCGCGTATCGGGCCTAGGCTGGGAGCTGAACAAGCGCCAGCTACTCGGTGCTGACCTGGTTACCAGACTCTCGCAAGCCGGTCGTCGAGTACGAACGCAAACAACGAGAATGCCGAATAGCCGTGCGGTATGGGCTCTTCGCAACAGCGAGTCGTGAGCTCACCAAGCGTTTTACGAACTTCTCGTTCGGCTTCGCTTGAAACGTGTTCGAACGACTCCGGTATGTAGGCGGTCTTCGCAGTGGGTTGATATGTGCAGAGCAGTGTCACCGCTTGAGGCGCCTCGGTCAGCAGTCGTTCGAATATTGTAAAATCTTTGAGCACTGCACCTCACTTTTTTTTTCGGAAGGAGCAAAAAATCAGCTCGCACAGTCTGTGTCGTCCCTGCGCAGAGAGTTCGAGAAGCGCATTGCCCTCCAAACATAGCGATACATAGTGCAGCTGCTCACGAGCACTTACCCTAAAATCATGGGCTGCTTTCTAACCTTTAAGATTTTATCGATTGGTGCGCACTGTCCGAGCGCTCTACACAAACGCGGACGCATACTGTACATAACTGCGAGGGCAAGTTCGTTTGTCAGAGAGATTAACGCTAAAATTTAGGAGTTTCAAGGTTGGATCCTCAAGTTTAGAGTTGCACCTTAGTGATAGATAGTGATAGAGTCGGCGAGCTGCTGCCGCTGCGGCTGTAGTGATCGAATGAAGAAAGAAGAAAGTGTACACAATCCTGACGCCCATTTTTTTCGACGAAAACAGTCCAAGAAATGCATGGTGCAAATCCCCCCCCCCCCCTTGATTTTTGTTTTACAGCGATGCCTATAGAACGGGCTTTCTCTGGACAAACGCCATCGCGTGACATCAGCGCGGGGCTCCTCTTCCTCACGGTGTTGTGTTGTCCAATTTGTAATATATGCTATGCGGGGGTCGTATTTCGTGACGATTCTCTCCCCGTTCCATTCTTGTGCTTCTGTGCCATTGGTGAACGACGCCTTTGATGCCAGAGCCGGCGAACAGCAATGCTTGCTAGCTGTCACCCCAAACGGCAGAGGCAAATGATAAACCGAATTAATCGGGAAATGAGCCCGCAGTTAAGCCGGAAGCAGGTCGTCTCAAGAATGTACCCGGCATGACTATGTGATCCTAGTGAGTCCGGTCTGTGTTAGCCCAGCGGTGGGGCTAACAGGCTTAAATGTTGGGCCAGAAGGTGCACTCACTATAAAACGTACGCATGTGTTAACGTGGGCCTGTGGGCGTGGCAGTGGACGCTCTTATGAGAGAGGAAGGTGTGCTACATCTACTGCTGTGTCTTCTTTATCCGGGGGAGGGTGCTGTCGCGGTGATGCCGAAGTTTGAAACTGGATTTCCGGCACTGCTTGCGCGTCTTCGTTCTTGAGATCGGTCTATTACTGGCTGTCACTTGAGCTATATTTCAGAAAGCGATCGTGATTATCCAGCGCACGGTACAGCCACGACTTATACCTGCCTCGGTTATCGTCTCACGGGCCATTCCGGTCACCGCTCTCGCGTTGAGTAACCACGAACGGCTTTTTGTACCTCGCCGCCCCTGATTTGCCTTCTTGTTTCTTTCTCGCACTCTCCTGTGCCCCGTAGAAAGCCGTTGGTTCCACTACCTCGTACTCATTCTAGCCATAGGACGCCGGAATACGACGACGAGAAAGAGGACCAAGTGTGGGGACCGTCCCGCGCTAGCGCTCCCGCGCGCCTCTTTCGTCCCGAAGGCGACAGATGGCGCCTCTTTGTAGACTCATGCGCGCGCGCCCGGATGTTTCAGCAAAACACACCGGAGCGCCGGCCCGAGTCGGTCCACTCCGCCCCGAGAGTTCTTAGAGCGAGGTGTCCGCAAAAAGTTTGTCTCGAGGCCACCCCCGCCCCGGTGGGGAACTAATCCCTCTGTTATCCGGCTGGTTCTTTTTCGCTAGCACTTTCCCTACATTCCATCGCGCTCCGTTCCGCGCTTATTTGAGCCCTGATACTTTCAACTGTGTTTCGTAAACTTTTGCCGCGCGCGCAGTAATGACGACAGCAGCTGCGGAGCGCTCATCGACGCGTTGAAGTCGACGAAGCGTCTCAAGCTTAACTGAATTGGAACACTTTCGGCGGGCTTTCGGCGACTGCTGCCGCTAGTGAGAAGACACGCGCTTCGGCGCAGAGGAAGCAAACGCACGTGACAAACTTGACGCGCTTCGTCAGCGCTCGTTGGTGCTCCGGTTCAAAGTGCGCGAAGTGACTGACGTTGCTTGACACTTTGCGGGTGCGGCGTGAATGAAACCCTCCGGACTGGCACGGCCGACAGTAGCGGTTGACGGCGGAGAATCCGCGCACGGTGGACTTACCCTGTGAAGACCAACGCGGGCAGCGCGCGTGTGTGTGGTTGGCTGCCCATGCCGGGCTACGAGCCGATGGAGGCGAACTGCTCGGTGGACCTGTGGGAAGGGCCGCTGGACGTTTTTAACTTCAGCAACACCTCGTTCCTGGACATGGACGAGCTGGACTCGACGTTCACGTGGAAAGAGTACCTCAAGATGAGTGTCTACCTGGTCACCATCGTGGCCGCGCTGGTGGGCAACTTCGCCGTCATCGTGACGGTGGTGACCAACCGCGTGATGCGCACCACCATCAATTACTACCTGCTCAACCTCGCAGTGGCCGACACGCTCATATGCATCTTCTGCATGTGGGTGCACTTCGTCAACAGCCTGTCCACCTTCTACGTGCTCGGCTCCTTCATGTGCCGCTTCGAGGGGTTCGCCAAAAGTGAGTATGCAGCGTATACCTCCTCTCTTTCGCGCGCCTTTCTCCCTGTTGATTCTTCTTGACATGGTATCTGGTGGCCGAATACTTGGTACGGCCACCAGATGCCGCAGAAGGCACCAATGAACACGGAGAAGAAAAAGCCTAGAACTCAGTGAAGGCGCTTTCGGGACGGGGTTTATGTCCCGTGCGGGAATGCGGCGTAAGCCTTCAGTGCGCATAAGCGTAGAAGGCTTTTCGGAGGAAATCAGAGTCGTCAGAACATTTATGAGTACTGATGAGAAATGGAGGAAAGAAATAAAAAGGTGAGATGCTGACTCAACTTCGTACTCTGTCCGGCCTGCACCGCTTCCGTTTCGGCGGAAGACGATTGAAAGTTGCAGAGTAGTGGCACCCGTGTAAACGGCCCTGTCAGCAGCAGTGGCCGGGCCGTCTGCACGAACGGATTTGTCTCGGAAATCAAGCGCGAGAAAGTAAGAGGAAAAATAAGCGCACAAAACTGTGCCCAAGGAATGTCATGAGAGCAACATCCGATGGCTTTCTATTGACAGAAGCATTTGTTACAGATGCGGTGGATGTTCAATTTGCCTTGCAGTGTTTCAGTGAAGTACAGTGATGGAGAAATGGCTTCTGTTTTATTAACCATATCCACAACAGAAGCGTGATGCCATATATGCAATATTGAGTGTCGATTTTGCGTGATCATCAACATGAATGGTCACCTGCATCAAGACGCTTGGTGTACTTGGCAAACATTTATGCGATACAGCAAGGCGTGTATGCTATGTGTTGCGTTCGTGAATTACTGTAGTTTTTGGGGCAGCTGCAGTTCAGCTAATGCTTATTTTAGTGTCACAGCTACGAAGGCTTCAGTTGCCAAATACCGAGAAGCTGCTTTCCGCTTTGGGGCCAGCAGATAAATAAAACAATGTTGAGGAAAAAATAATGGCAGCGCTGTTTCGTATCCAGGGCTTGTGATTGGCCTGTGCCTTTATTATGCGCTAATGCTATACGCCGGCTAATTATGTGGCACTCTTACGTAAGAAAAGGGTTTCGAATAGCGTCCTATAGGCTCTGCTTGTGCAACAAGCATCCAATCCTTATTGTTGGTTCTCTGTAGCTGCCTGTTCATGCACAGTGGCTGACACTGCGGACTGATTTATGGGTTATAAAATATCCTAGAAATGAAGCTTAGAGTTGAAGCAATGATGATGATATTTATATTGCGCGGTTTAATTTTCTCGCAAAGAAGTGTATTCTAGTTTAACTAAGTGAGTAATTACTACGAAATTCTCACTGTTAATGCCGGTGGCACGGTTATACGTACGTAACTAAGGATAGAACATCCAGAATGCATTAGCCTTAATTGAATGAGAACTGTGCAGGAAATTCTTATGTGGTCTACAAAAGCAAGTCCAACTTTCTTAGAGATCACTTTTAATTGTGAGGCAACTGCGGGTAATTGTAAGATACTGTAATGAACATATTGATAGGAATGGTCTAACCTTCCGGCGCGTCGGCGAATCTTGCTTTTAATGTTGGTCCTGCCCTTGAGACCAAGAAGTTTAGAAAAAAAAAATCGGTTAGGTGCGTTTTGACAATAAATAGCAGAAAACTGCAAGCGTCCCGTGGAGGAACCTGCAGATATATTGATTGTTATGGCGCAATTTTACGGTATGCAGAAAAACTAGAGTTCATAAACAATTTCCCGTTGAGTAAGAGAGAGAGAGAGGTACTTCAGAATTTTTGGGTATGTAAAATTCATGTAGGGAAGGAATCGTGCAACTATGATCCCAGAGCCAAGCGGCGGCAACCTCACCTGCTAAATGCGAACTCTGAGATGGCGCAAAATTCAAAGCGAGCGGATCGCGAAAAGCTCAATTATCTGAAATTTCAAACCCATGCGGAACTTAGTCACTGCCTTGAGGTGAACACCACTCGTGCACCTAGACAGCTAACCATCCGCGCGAAAGGGCACCGATGCTTGTCTGTACGTACCCAAAAAACTCACCGAAACCGGAAATAAAATCTCCCGGGTACGTAAATTATCATGTAAATATGCAAATAAATATGACTGCAGGGTAGCAAGAATATATATATATATATATATATATATATATATATATATATATATATATATATATATATATATATATATATATATATATATATATATATCGCGTCCGGTGCTCTACCGACTGAGCTACGGCGACGGCTGTCCAATCTGCTGCTCTCGTGGGTATTTATATTTATTGCGTGTAAGCGAACCTTGAGAGTGTTCACCTGCGCCACCCTTGTCCATAGCGGTGAACGTAGCACGTCCTGTATTACCGCGAGTGTGACGTAGAACGTCATCTAACGGCGAGGGCGGAAACTGTGCGAGAGCCCTCTTATGCTACCTATGGCATCAAGACTGCCAGAACCGAAGCCCCCGTTAAGCTATTAGCAAACAAGGTAAACGAATTGAGGGGCTCGTTTGACAAACATATGAAGGAAGCCAACAGTCACCGAAACCATGGTGCATAGGGGAATGTTTCTATTGTTCTGTTTAATTTCTTTAATGCTTCTATTATTTTGTCGCTTAAAGAAAATTATATATATATATATATATATATATATATATATATATATATATATATATATATATATATATATATATATATATATATATATATATATATATATATATATATATATATATATATATATATATATATATATATATATATATATATATGAAAGGTTCGCGGACATACACTGTTTTATAGACTGCGCGAGCAAGCTGGAGCGCATGCAGCGGCAATAAACTTGTAATGAGGGGGATGCCTGACAAAGAGGCGGCGTAAATAAATCAATCGCACCTGAACCGCGGCATGCACCTGAATCCTGAATGCAGGATGTTTACGCTACCTGGATGACCTGGATAACAAAGCGGAGGGTGGGTCTCGATTCTCGAAACACGAAGTTGATCGACAATGTTTATGGAGAAAAAAAAAAACGAATGAGCCGGTATCCTGGGAGATAACTTTGCACAGTGGTCGCGATATTTTCTGTAAGCAATCACCAGCCGCGCTGTCTCTGTGCCCTCGAGTCAGAAATTTATATATGTAAAAGTCAGGGAGGAAGAAGCGTGAATATTCATGTGAAAGTAATCCTCGCATAGCTTTCTGCACATATATAGAAGGCTTGAAACCCCAAGCCGAGCTCACAGCTCTTAAAATCGTGTTTTTTTTCTTTTGGCCGAGATATATACCATCCCGCTCTACAGGAGCTGCAGCGCACAAGATGTGGTAGGAGATCGGTTGTTGAAGCAGTGCGATGCCAGCGATGCTATAAATTTATGTATTTAGCCGTCGATGCAAAGAACAAGATACGCGGAATGTTTGTGCAAGTTGAATGCACTGTGTAAAAGCGCATTGATTTACTATAAAGTGGAAACCTCAGCTGGTTCAACCCGGACGCTTTGCAGTTAGTCGTATTGAGCGCGATGGAGCGGTTTGTTGGCGATGCAGAAGAGCTAAACTTTTTGGTCCGAAACACGTGATGGAATTGGGGGAGAAAAGTACGATTCGTTCACGCTTCTTGTGTTAATTCTTTTTTCCTGTTTGTGTGTGCGTTTGTAAAATGTACAATCACGCAAATTGAATTGCTGTGCATGTCATCAGCCAGTCCCTTTCAGCAGCTTTTTGGCCCCGCATGATACATTCGGTCTCCCCTAATGATTAGCTGATAGGCGCGAATACAGAAAGCATGGTGAGGTTCCAAGTAACCGTGCGCAAGTGGTGCGAACGCACCTATATCAGGTTTTAGCCTGTTGTAGAAACGAAATGAAATGATATATGCGGAGGCTCGAAGATATTCCCTAGTGAACTGGACCGAATAGCATGTGGCTCGTGTCATTGGTGAAGCATGTCGTAATGTGACGCGCGGTTTTGAAGGTCCCTTTGTGAAAAAGAAGAAGAAGAAGAAGTACGTGGGAATGAGGCCTGCACGATGCAATAATATCATAAACCCTGTTCAAACGGCCAACTGAATGCCTCCAAGAAAATTTGCATACCCACAGAGGCCGGGCACGAAGTCCAGGCGCCGAATAAATATATTAAGGTTAAGGCCGTGCAATTAGCCTGCTTGAGCTTGAACAAAGCCCCCTCAGCGGCATCCCACTTCAAATACAATTTGCTGTGGCTAATGGGGGGGCTTATTCCCGCTGCGCGTGCAAACCATTTGCGTCGGGAAGGACGCTCGCTGTACGTCTCCGCTCCTGAGAAGACGAATAAGGCCGCGATTCCTTCGGACAAATGGCTCCGAGATTGTTGCGCTTCTTTTATAGTTCTATTCTCTTCGCCGGAACACCTGCAGGGCGTAATGGAATTTTCGAATGCAGAAAGGGGAGGGAAAAGCGAGCAGGGGTTGTTGAAGTGTGCGAAGCGGGATGCATGAGCGAAACCACAAAACTCACGCGGCTGTCACAACAGAAATGAACTAACACAGGACAAATATGCACGGGGTTTCAAGCCAGTCTTGAGCTTCGTCGCGGGGCCCGGCACCAAAGGGCGGGAGGAGAGACAGGGGAAGGCCAAGAAAGCGGGCTCGTCGCAGATGGAGAGCGCGGTGAGAGTTCAGACGCTTGACGAGCGCGACGATCATTTCCGCGAGGACCGCGCAAAAGGTCCCGCAGCTGTCCCTGTCATACACTTTGCCCGAACGCCTAAGAGCCTCGTAGTTTCCTTCTTTTTTTTTTGTTGTTGCTATGTTCCCATAATCGAAGAATGTAAGCGCCTATACGTTCTTTCGGCATATCCGTCGGAAGAAGAAAAAGAAATGCATTTCCAAGACAGAAATTTGAGGCATATGAACTCCTTGTCATGTTATCATCGTAACAAAATTCAACGCGTGCTTCAACTCGATCTACAGTCGGCAGCAAGAGTTTGCGGGACGCATGTGCTCGGGAACGAATTTACTGCAGAGCTGCCTCGCGGCCCATTCGCCTGCATTTATATCAGCGGATGGAGCACCAGAGTTCCCTGATGCTTGCAGACATATTAGGCAGCTGTTAGCTTGCTTGACGTCGTCGAAATAAATAACTGGTACGGCGTGAAATGAAGACAATAAACACAACGCGTTTAACCCTGTAACGCCCCTTGTAGAGAGAGAAATTAGGAATAATTTTCTGCTCTCAGAAGTACTCGATTTGCTACTACTATGCCAAAAACGCCGTCTTGCGAAATGCTTATCAAAAAAGGGTCAAAGATTCAGCTGTCAGTGATGCAGCTGGTCTGCTTTAAGATAGATTCATGCAACAGCTGACCCTAACGGCCGAACAGCCTAAAAATCTGAGTGGTCGAATTGCTGCATTTGCAGCTGTAGGAGCAGCTTTGAATTTGTTCTCGATTTCTTGCGTGCGCCTGCTTGTTTGCACGGTGTTTTATTGTTCTTGCACGATAAAATATAGCCCATTTTAAATAATTATTGTATTTATTTAATAAATCTGTCAGCTTATTTTGCATTTTTGCAATGAAAGAATCATTAGACCCCCCCCCCCCCCCTCACACACACACACGCTTTTTTTTTCTGATCAGCCGTTTTGTGAGCTACTGCGTAGGTATACTGCTCAAGCGAGACGGCCTTTGTTGGAGTCTTTAAAAGTTCGTGACATGACCATGGGGGATAAAAGAAGGAATGGAGCAGAAAAAGGCTCTCGATGACGAGGGCGTAAAGAGAAAAAGATAAAGTACAGCCAAGCCCACTTTAAAGGCTACAGTTATAACGAACGCTTTCTTATTACGAACTGGGGTGGAGCTACCGTCAAAATATGTACGAGGGAAGAGGCACTGCGTGTCGGGCACAACCAACACCTGCGGCTGCACAACTTGGTTATGCGATTGAGGAGGTGATGAAAACTCATCCCCGCTATCAAAAACCGCCTCTTCTTATAGGAGCGGAGAGCTACAAGACTGCGTGTTACCCCGTCCCCACTTTTTACGAAAATAACGCGGTTTTCGTTTTATTTTTCTACGAGTGCGTCACTAGGCACAAGTTTAGAGGGCGCGTGGGGACGACGGGCGACCTGTTCGTCGAGTGCCTTGCCGAGTTCGGCCATGACATGGTGAATAAATAGCTGATGTTGGCACGGTAGAAGAAAGAACGCAAATGTGCACTTTTCTTTTGACTATAGCTTTTTGAAAGCATTGGATGGAGCGCTTCGTGATGGTTTAGTAGACAAGCGTCTGTCTACTGGCAGCGCTCGTATTATCGTCTTTCGGACAATCAGTTCAGCGGCACAGGCAGCGATTAGTTGCTCCTGGGGGTTGGTTACCTGTCTTATAACCTGGTGCATTCGGGAATTCAGAAGAGATTTGTCTTTGGGCTCATGCAGGCTCAAGAGAAAAGTGTACAACAGCTTTATCTTACCGGTACTCACCTACGGGCAGAAACGTGGATGCTAACGAAAATAGTTCAGCTTAAGTTAAGGACAATGCAGCTAGCCATGGAAAGAAAAATGATAGGTGTAACGTTAAGACACCGGAAGCGGGCAGAGTGGGTGAGGGAACAAACGCGGGTTAATGACATCCTAGTCGAAATCAAGAGGAAGAAATGGGCTTGGGCAGGACATGTAATGCGAAGGAAAGATAACCGCTGGTCCTTAAGGGTAACGGGGTGGATTCCAAGAGAAAGTAAGCGTAGCAGGGTGCGACAGAAAGTTAGGAGGGCGGATGAGATTAGGAAGTTTGCAGGCATAGAGTGGGCGCAGCTGGCAAAGGACAGGGTTAATTGGAGACATATGGGAGAGGCATTTGCCCTGCAGTGGGGTTAGGAAGGCTGATGATTTTGATGATGATGATTATGATGATGATGCAGGTTTGCATCGGTGGTGCTTTAATGCGGAGTCGGCGATTGAGATCGGACTCATTGCGCACGACTGCACTGCGTACAAAAACGGGAGCAACAAAGTGGGCTAGGTGGAAGGAGGGTGACCTATATGAATTACCTCGCTACACACGACAGATAATCAAGCTAAGCTCACCTAGTAGAGCGCAGTGGTCTGTAACATGGTGCATAATTGGGCTCCGCCACTGAGCTTCCACCAACGAAAGAGTGCACCCTGAATTTAGTTAACATCGTGAACACTGCCATCACAAGAACTAACGAAGTCAAATCTTTATAGGTGCATTTTGCTCACAAGTATGAGACGATCACAAACTAAGACGTCTTGCTGTTTCTGCGATTTATTTATAGGTAGGTTGAATAGTGGTACACGCATAGAGCAAGAAGAATAAAAACGACAAATATGAAGCCCCGACACTTGTCGCTCCAGGCACCCGGCATGGTCTGTTTCACTATTGTTCACATAAGTGCATGGTCTGTGCGTCCTCCAGAGAGCATCTTATTTCCATTCTACGGCGTTTTTGCAGATATAATAAGGCGCAAAAATGTTCGCGGCCAGGATAGAAGAGAAAGAGCATGGCAATAAAAACACCGCATCTCGTCCAGGCTTCAGCTCTTAGCGATTGCCCTATTAAGGCACTGAGCACTGTTTTCAAAGTAGCGACTCAAAATTCTGGCTACTGGACCCAAGACAGCTGGCAGAAGTATAGATAGTGCTTTTTTTCCTTTTTTTAGTCGCAGGAAAACCAAACTGGGTCTTAGCTCCGTTGGCGTCAAAAATACGCAAGCGTCTGTTAACCCTGAGATGCAAGCTATAAAGGGTGTATCACCTAAGATTTTACACAATTTTTTAAAAATTAGCTTTTCGAGTCAGAAGAGCGCTTTTTCTTTGCATAGCATTGTCAGCGCTGTAATACATCAGAATGCAGCTAAGACGTGCTAACTAGTAGGCTGGTTAACTAATATTAAATAGTTAACTCTAACTATGGCTCTTAGGCTCCTTAATTATTGACCGGCGGGTAGCCCACCGTCAGTAATACTCATATCAGGTTTTAGAATTTCGAGAACGCGGTTACCCTTGGCTCTGTGCCCCCCCCCCCCCAAATTTTGGCTATTTCTACGAGTTACGTGCACTGGAGAGGTTGCTCTGCATGCAAGCTTCTCGAAAGAGCATGTATTTTGGCGTGATGTAGCCAAAATTAGTTGAGCCACAGAGCCAAGGGTAACCGCATTTTCGAAATTCTAAAATCTAATATGAATACTGATTACGATGGGCTACACGCCTCTCAGCAATTGAGGAACCTAACAGTAATAGTTGACAAGTTATACATTCAATATTAGTTCACCAGCCTGCTAGTTAGCACCTCTTAGCAGTATTCTCATCTACTACACAGCTGACAACGCTATGCCGAAAAAAGCGCTCTTCTAACTCAAAAAGTATATTTTTAAATGTTATGTAAAATCTTTGGTGAAACACCCGGTGTAATTTATACACTTTTTTTGACACTCTGTATCATTAGTCTTCACAGCTCCGACACGGTTCGAAATGCATGTGTTTTCTGCCTGACGCTCTCATTGGCAAAAAAACTCGGAGTTCTCTTTACCCGATTCGTCGACTTTCGGAGAGCCGTCGTAACCAACTGCTCCAGGAGCGCGAATTCGAGAAGGCACGCCGCGTTCAGCCGGGCTGCAATTTCCGAAGAGCTATGTCCAACCGCTACGGCGGTGACCACATGTGCAGGCGCAGCATCAGGATCCATAGCACTGAGTGGTTGGCGAGCTCTATGAGACTGATCTGAGCCCGAAAACGGTCTTCGTTTCTTTTTGGTTGTTTGTTGCCAGTAGCCACCGAACGAAGTCACCGCGATGCACCGCTGCGCTTCCTGTTTCTGACCCGCTTGACGCCGGCAAACTAAACGCAGTAGCGCCGAAAGTAGTCGCTAAAATTACAACTGAAAGCATGTCGGTTACGAAACCATCCTTGTGCGCGCTGAAAAAGTGCAGGTGTAATTGCGAGGGGGGCCAACTGCTCGACTGCGCTGAAGAAGTGGAAGCTTCAGAAGTCGAATGTGCGCGTCGTTTAATACCTCCACGAGAAATAAAGGAGAGCGAGTGTGGGTCTCGAAATTTTGATTCCACTTTGATTCCTGCGCATGCGCGAAAATAGTCCTTTAGATTGTATATTAACCGCTTAAAACAGGTATGAAATTAGGCGAAACAAGCAATAAGCAGCAGGCGTGACGGGAATGTAATTGTATTCGCGCTTCAAAAGCGGAAACTCCGTCATTCACAGTCTTTGCACTGCTTCGCTAACGGCCGCTTGTTTCTTCTAACCTTTACTTGGCCATTAATAAAATTGAGGCGGGCAATAAAAGGCTATGATTCTGTACGCGTGCCTGCCGACAACCAACGACAGATATTGCGGTGAAACGGAAAACAAAACAGTGTCACCACCAAGTACGAGCGAAGATATTCTGGCTGACGTGCCAAGCGAAACAGCAGCAAGCGCCCGACGTACGGCTGGCTAATGGATACTGCCAGTGTAAGAATCATGTTGTACCTAAAGTTTTCCGCCTTGTCTTCTTTCCAGTGGCTGTTACCAGCTCTCTTTACACGTTTTCGCGGGTCGGCTTCGATAAATATTCCTGATTCCCTTTGCGTGCGGCTTTCGGCCACCTTGGTGCCTGTTCTCTTTGCAAAAGCTTGAAAGTGAGCATAACTAATTCTGCTTGTCGTGAAGTACGTGTAGCGTGGAAACAAACAAACATACATACATAAGATATTTCCCAGATTATTGTTTTCCAGGCACGTATCTAAGGGGGAGCCCGAGGGGACCCGGGTTCCCCGCGAAATCGAGCTCAACCCCTCCTGCCCCTGCTCCAGCAGTCCTAGAACTCTCTCGTTAAGCATGCACCCCCCTCCCCCCTTCGAATCCGGGGTAGAATGCATTGCATTGGGCCCCTTCCGAAAAAAAAAATCCAGGTTAAGTGCCTGTCGCTCTCTCCCGGGGTGAAAATGCAGCTAAGATATCTGTGTTGCCGTGGTAGTGAACCATCGATAAATATATCTCTGTTAATTCAAACTCCGGTTTATTTTGTTAATTTTGACTTCAGTAAATTCGACGTCAAGTGCGTTAAGAGGGATCCTGTTAATAGAGTTTTAGATAATCCGAACAAAGTTTCTATCCACGTCACATTCGCATTATTGAGTTTGTTGCGGTGTCACACTACTGTTACTACTACAACCTCTCAACTCTGTATAATCTGGCTATTGCTATATATAGTAATAAGCTGCGCCCAAAATACTGAACTCTGCCAGCATCTCTATGGCTTTAAGAGACAGGTTTCTCGGAACGCTAATTAAGCTTCTGATTCATCTTGTTGCAAGGTAATAGTCCATTGGTCTTGAAATACGACGGGACAGAAACCTTCAAAAAATTTTCCGGATGTCCCTGGGGTTAAGGTAAGGGTAGGGAATATTTTTCAAGGGAAATGTAGCTTGCCTCTCCCGGCAAACGTAGCGAGCATACGGTAAGAAATAGTGAATAAGAATACGCAGTGCAGTTCAGATAACCGAAGAAAGACTTCCCTGTATTGTTTCCCCACAAATATGCGTCGGTTCGAATTGCGTGCAAAGCCAGTAGGGGGGGTGCATAAACATCACTACTGAAAGCGTAGAAGTTTGCAAAAGGGAACGAATGCGTTGTGCGTTGGCAACAACGTTAGCTCAGTGCAGTGCACACAGATGCCTTAACGCCTCTATTTAGCGCTTTGTGGAGTGCTTAGGGCGTGTGAGCTTATTCAGTGAGGCTAGGTGGTGAGGGTTAGTCTGAGGTGGCACAGGAGCTCGTTGTGTTGGTGCACTATAGTATACAAGCCTGAGCGAACAGCGCGTCCAGCACTGACGGACTTTGTTCGGCACGAGGTAGTCCCATGCACGGAGGCTGCCACGTATTGAGCCTCTTATTAGACAGAATGCCGTTTCGACGAGACCCGCCACTTCGAGGTGAACGGAGCGAGACCGTTTCGAAGCGGGGATAGTCGGCGCGAATGCCCTGAGGGCTAGCTGGCAGCCGCTACCGAGCCCCTAATGTCTGACCTCTCTCGTCTCCCTGATAATAGGGTCCTCCGTGCCTTATATATGAGAGCGAGACAAGAAGGCCAGAGGTGCACAGCGACAATTCTGTGCCTGGATTCGCTGACTTGTTCGTACTTTAGGTCGGTTCGCTTTTATCCACCCGGAGGACGTGCATTATAAATGCCTATTACGAAGCCAATTACTCCGGCAAATTACGAACCATCTAAGAAGTACCCGCGGCTTGGTTAATCTTACCCTTAGACTTGGTTATGCTCTATGATGGCCACAGAAATGCCGCTCGCGCTCTAACATTACACGACAATTGCCCACCACGGGCTGATCTCCGAGGCTGCGCTTTTCACCGTCTCCGCGGTAGCGCCGCTTTGGGCTACAAGCGGCCGCAGCTGTTCTAAATCTTGGCGCGAAATGGGGTAACTTCTGTAGAAAGTGACATGAACGTTAGCCGGCGTTCATCATGACAATGCTGTAAAATTACTAAAAAATTACTACTCGATAAGCCCCAAGGATTCTATTCATGAGAAAAGCTGTGCAGCATAGTGGCAGTTATACCAGGTGTCTAAGCGAAGGTGAACCAAAATTAGGCCTTTTCAGTTATGAAGGCGGCTTATTCGTCACAATAATACCTGCGTGGGGGGACATCAGAAAGCATGTATATAATGTTAACTAGTTAGCCGCTTAACTCATTTCTGATAATTAACTTTTGAACTATAACAGTTAGGCTACTGGTTGCAATTATAGACTTAGCCGGTTGTTAGTAATAGCCATATCAGTTTTTAGAATTTCGAAAACGCGATTACCCTTTGCGTTGTGGCTCGGCACAATTTGGCTTTTTTTAGCTAGTTACGTGCACTGGAAAAGTTGCTTTGCCTGCATGCTTTTCGAAAGCGTATGCATTTTGGCACGATGTAGACAAAATTTGTTGAGCCACAGCGCCAAGGATAATAGCGTTTTATAAATTCTAGAAACTGATATGGCTATTACTAGCGACCGGATACAAGTCTTTAATTGCAACCTGTAGCCTGACTGTTATAGTTAAAAAGTTAATTATCAGGAATTCGTTGAGCGGCTAACTAGTTGATATTATTTACACGTTTCCTGACGTCCGCCAACGCGGTTATTTTGTGCAGAAGCCGCCTTCATACCTGAAAAAGCCTATTTATAAAAATTCTGGTTCACCTTCTCTGAAACACCTGGTGCATCCTCTGGCGCGCAAACGCTATTCAAAGCGCATTTTGTGCAAGTGGAACTGAAAGCGGATCTTGTTTCTTTGATTCTGTTACATCTTTGTCACCTGCAGGACGTGAGCCGACGCACCCGCACACCTCTAGCCTTAAAGGAGCACTCAGGAGAAATTGACTTTAGTTGGTTGGTTGACTCGTGGGGCTTAACGTCCCAAAGCGACTCAGGCTCCGAGCGACACTTTAGTAGAAGGCTCCGGATAATTTCTACTACCTGGGGTTCTTTAATGTTCATTGTCATCGCATAGTGCACTACCTCTAGCATTTTGCCTCCATCTAAATACGACTGCCGCGACCAGCATCGAACCCACGTCTTTCGGGTCAGCAGCCGAGCACCATAAGCACTGAGCCACCATGGCGGCCAATCGACGCTGGCCGGCGTCGAAAGATTACCGTGTATAAGTGACAAAGAGGCATGCTTCATTGAAAGCGTAGCCGTCATCAGCTACAAAAAACCTAAATATGAAAGGCGGGTATCGCCGCCACCTGTCGTTTTCACGCGCGAGCCCAGTAAGGAGACGTCAAGATTGAATTTTTCGTGCGGATCTCTGAAGCTACAATTTTGGCCTTTCACTTACAAATTATGAAACCAAACCCCTTTTTTTTTTGGTCTTGACGTCATGACTGTGAATCGAACAAAAAATTCCATTCTTAAATCCAATTTTCACAGCAATAAAAGTGCCTTCTGCTGCCGCACTAGCTCAACACAGCCGCAAAGAGCTAGAAACAAGCTATTTGCACTGAGAAAAAAAAAACTATATTGTGTAGTCCTTTAAACCTATGTCGAGGTTCGCGCATATTTGGGTGAGGATCGACGATCCTCCAGGCACTAAGCAGGTGGGGAAGCATGACGCCAGATTGAGACGTCGTTTTGCCAAGGTGTCCAGTTCAGTCCTTATGTGCGTGTTGCAGGGGGTGAGAGACGATACGGTGGGTTGCTTCTTGGAGAGTTCCAACATGTGCGGACAAGCAAAGATATGGGACCGCACAATTCCCAGTGAGGTGCATTGAGGTCATTTTCTATTTCGCGGATAGGGGAAGTGATTGGGTAATGATTCTGTTCTGGCTCGTCTCAGGACAGCGGTACGGATTCTTGCTCTCTCCGTGGCACTAAGTAACCCATGCACGAGGAGTCAACGCGTGGCACATTATGCTCAAGTTACCGCCATTTCTCTAGCGAAAATTTACCGAAAGGGTAAAATTTTTAACAGGTCTTTAACACGACTTTTATATTTCGGGCGTCAAACCCGCGGGCTTGGCGATTTAATTTGGCACGCGCGGAGGCTCGCATATTGCGACGCAGCGAGCATAAATCTTACGTCGCCGTTCGGCGCAATTGACTGTCATGGCTCATCACTTTCAGTTTTAATTTTTAATTTTTTTTCTCAAAATACAAGTGAATAAGACCGACCACGATGCGTGTTGATGAAAAAGGCTGCGTGTGATGCAGCTTGACAATAGCCCCGCCACTCCCTCACCCCACATCGAAGTCTGCAAGCGAAACAGTAAAGCAGCTCATAACGCCAGAATTGCAGATGGGAGTCGTGCCACCGCACAGGGGGAAAGACAGGAGAACACGAAATAAAAGTTAGCTATAAGGGGGAAAAAGGCATACTATGGCAAGCAAGGTGTATAGAGCGACAACCGTAGGCACTTTGCCATATTCTGCAAATGACACAGTCCGCGATAAATAGTCTATCCGCACAAGCAGCATGTTGCTTGGAAAGATCTTAGGATATAAGGTGGGGAAGCTCTCCGAAACAACTTCGATGACAGGCCGCAAGATCGGATAAGCGAGAGCGTTCTTCTGAACCTGAGCCAAGCGCCGCCTCGTTCTTTGGCTTTTGGCACACTAGCAATAGCATATATATTCCAGCATGAAGAAGTCTACTTATGGTGCGATGTGCTGGACTCAAAAAGTGCGCCCTGCACTGTATACCTAGAGTCGATTCTCGACTGGAGTATCGGTAATTTTTTTGTTTTTGTTTTTACACCACGGCTCGCTGTTCTATATGCCTCGCGAACAAAGCGAAACGAAATCAATAAACTACACAAAGTGTCCGACATATAGTCATTGGTGTGAACAAGTAAAAAAAACCCTTAGCCTTAAGAGATATTCTAGCGGAATCGCACAACGACGAACTGGAAGAGTGGAGCTTTTCAGGTTAGTCTTACCGGTTTTGAAGTACGATTCTATCGTGGTAAAACTAACCTGAAAACCTCCACTCTTATAACCAGTGCATCTAAATTAGCTAGAAGGGGGAGAGGGTGGGACGTTGGAGGTTAGAAGGGAGACTTTTCAAAGCGTTCCACACATATAGACTCATGATAATTCCCTGCAGCTGGAATGAGGCCCCTGGAATGCGGCCGCTGCGACGCCTTTACCGCTGCCTTACAGTGCGTGGTGCGATCACAACAGGAAAACGAAGCATAATGAAGTTTTTTTTTTTTTGCACATAGCTAAGAATGCTGTAAACGAATACAAAGCGTACTTTCAATTATGCGGAAGTTTCAATATACATTCCTAAGGTAGCTATCAGGGAAATGCAGACGGAATTTAGTTCCGTGAGCTTGCTGAGGAGTCATTAAGCTGCAGTTAAGAAAATATCATGTGTTTTGTAGCGATAGCTATATTACGGTAGCATTTCGAGCCTTCAGCGTGGCACGCAGTGGCGCCACCCTGTAGCTGAGCTGCCAACCTGAGGCTTCGCCGCCACGCTGTCACGTGGTTGGTCAGTTGGTGCGGAGCAGCTGCCGGCGCCGTGGCTTATCACGTGGTTCGTCACGAGGTTGGTCACGTGACCAAGTTCCACTCGGCCAGCTGTAGCTATCGCGTCACTCCAGGTTTAACCAAAGCTAAACCACCGCTAATTTTTTTCCAGAGCCGCGTTCTTGTGGCCAAGGGCTACAAGCTTCTCTGAAGATGATCTTTAGCTGCCCTGTGGCAATTGCGCTTAAAGAAATGGGCAATTGCGCTGTGTAGAAACCAAGGTCCAAAAATAAGGCTTAATTGGAGTAGTGTGTGAAATGTGTAGAATATTATAGCTTAATTTTTTCATTTACTCGTCTCCTTATATGCTGAATTATTCGCAATCAGCAATACTAATCTGTAGCACCTAAAAGTTTCGCAGTTCACTACGCAGCTTTTACGAGTGAAATTCAAATGAGAATATTTTGTGTGTTCCTCTCCTTTTACTGTCATGTTCTTAAGAACAACGAGATTCTGTACCGACGACTGTTCTGGCATTTCTATCAAGCATGCATCACATTTTCCTCTTTCCTTACTCTCTGTGTCGAAGCACAGCTTCAGCGCTTCTGTCACGCCATCTGCGACTGTGAAGGATAAAATGTTTTTTTTTTTTCAACTCGATGACTTACTCATGGCAGCCATTGACAGGTGAAAAGTGCTTTACGCTAGTTATGGTGGTACCTTCCAAGTACGCTCAAGCTTCCAAGCCAACGAGTTCATTCTAATGTTAGGAGCACTTCAGAAGGCGAATTACCTGCTAAGGAGGACATCCCTCCCTCCCTCCCTCCCTCCCTCCCTCCCTCCCTCCCTCCCTCCCTCCCTCCCTCCTCTAGAAAAAAGAGAACTAAACAAAACTAATCGGTTTCAAACGATGGCTGGCCTGCAGTGGTTCATTCGTGCTTTTCAGCAAGGAACGACACGAAAGGCAAAGGTAGGGTTGTTGCATCTTTCTTGGGAAACTGCCTTCGAAAGGCCGCAACGAAAAAAACTAATGTCAATCCTGTGTTGCATCCTACGCCATTGGTCCTTCTGAAGGGACACCCGAAGCAGCATGGGATTGGGTCCCCATTCTTGTGTCCCTGCTTCAGACTGCGGCCGATGGAGCACGTGTACGACGAACCCACTTATTTCGGAAATAACGTTCGTTAAGAGGGCGCTTACCTGGCTGGCGGCTTTGCCTCCAGAAGGAGGCGCAGAGTGGTCGGGGAGACATTTTCTGGTCGATCCGGGAATCTATCGTTGAAAGAGATGCGCTCCGGCAGCGGGACAGGGCTCTCGATTGCTAGGCTCTCGCAGAACAGGTTCTTTTAGAGACCGAGGCACATGCGCCTTTTTGAAAAGTACAGACGAATCGGCCACCTTTCGTTAACGTCGGCAAAAACTTGGCTGAAAAGGCACGAGAATGTTGCGACAGGTACCTTCAGGAGTGACGACATGTCGCAGAAATGACGACGCTATTGTTGCAGCGTTGGACACTTCAGTAAACAATACTGAGGCAGGCTGTTTTGGGATATTTTTTTTATATAGAAGGATGGAAACAGGAGCTTCGCGGATCAAACTAAGCGTACAAAATGCACTTAGTGTTTGCCGTAAAACGCATGAGAGAGCACCCATGCTAGTGAAAGCACCGAACCTCCTCCTGCGGCCTGACCGTTCTGGGCGCTACACGACGGCTTTATCTTTCGCAACGGTACGATGATTTTCAAGAGCGCAAGAAACTCTCGTTACTCCGCGGCTGTTCTTCGATGCTTTCTGGGGTTCCGACGCTTTCTTTTCTTTCGCTATGGCGTCTGCGTGCGATTATTTTCTGTTACACTCACGCGTTATCACGGGGCTGCGTTGTGATCGCGATTTTCTTGGCACACGCGCGTACTCTCACTTTCTCTCATACGTTTGTGGCTGCTTGTAGAGGGGCGAATAAATTGGCATAGCGCCACTGATTGCCGCGGGCCCTCCCACTGTTGAAGGTACTTTTAACGGTGGGAGGGGCCGCATGGCAGGTTTCCGAGAAATTGCCGTCCGACGACGTATGTCTGAAGCCTCATAAAATTCCAGCCCAAACACAACGTTGTTCGATGCCTAGAGCCGAAAAGGGGGATGGTGGGGGAGGGGGGAACTCGTGGCTAATGGCACCTGCTTGAGTACGTCCATGAGATTTTCGCTTAAAGGTGGGCGCTCTATAACGCGTTTAACTGCGCCCACCGAGTGCTCTGAGAAAACAGTATAGCAAACCTCGATTGGCCGCAATGAGCTCAAGGCGCGTGCTGGCCTTTATGGCCTGTCGTTGAGAGCTCATAATAGTGTGCTTGTGACAGCGAATGATGCTACCGCGGCCTATTCCAGTGGCGCTGAGAAAGTGGCCACATATGATTCGAAGTAAGCTAGCATTAGCCGCAGGTCGCGCAAGAACTGTATTGGCGTGCATGAACGGAAGGAAGTCGCAGCTTGCGCTTGCATGCGTCATAACGCGCACTTCTGTCGCTAAGTGCGATAACCCGTGTCAAATGCGTGAGGGAGAAGAGGGGCGGGCTGCCAGACGGCGGAAAGTTTGGGCTGGTGAAGCAGTGCAGTAGGGCGTTCAAACTCGGAGCTTGAATTTCGTCTACTACGATCCCGACGCGAAGGTAGAGATGTAAAATTTCATGAAATTTTGAGGCGCTTGATGAAAACTTGTTTATTTTTTCACGTTTTTTTCAGAAAATACAAAAAAACGAAAAAAAAACATTACGCAAAAAGTTGTACAACGAACAACATATTTATTTGTTAAACATTGAAATACCTTCCTGGTTGAAGATCTACGTGCAATTTCACATCAGGACGTTCTGACCGACCGTCACAGACATACCATCTGAGTCCGCGCACTACTCATTTCAGCCAGACAGGTCTACGCTTCGCTGTGCAGCGGACAAATCCTTCCTGGCATTTAGATTAGTACGCACGTATACAAGTTTTTGCACTCGCTTCCCTGTGAGGCTGCTGCGCAATTTAGTGTGCACATTCCTTAATTCAGACCAGTTTCGTTCACATGCCGCAGAGGATGGGGAAATGTGGAGTATGCGACAGGCGAGTGGGTTCAAGGGCTGGTTGGAGCAGAGTCCTTGCCACCATGTGGATGGATCCAAGTGTTTCGCAGAATCCCAAACTCCTTCTCTTGACCAAATTCTCCTGAAGATTCTGTATTCTGCGACGTTAGAGAGTAGTATCCCGACGTCCAGCGATAGGTGCACTGCCTGGCCGGAAATCCAGTCGAACGTAACTGCAATCGGCGCGTCACCTAGGCTTTTGCCGCCATACCTTGGGTCTGGGAGGTTGGCAGCGATGTGAATCCATGGGTCGTACCCAAAACTCCTCACGCTCGCTGATCACGTGCATTACTTTAGCCTGTTCTTCCTACGCCAATGCGCTAGTTCCCAGCCACACCACGACTTGCGGTTTAATAGACTGGAAGACTTCGTAGACGTCCGACAACAAGGACTTATCAGATTCAAGCGTAGTAATCGCCGAGGAGACTGGTGTCACCAGGTCTAAGCATACTTCGCAATTGCATCCGAAACACATCCTCGTCCAAGACTGCCTGCCGTATCAATTTGTTCGCCTCGAGTTCTCCCATAATTACAGTCCCCTGCAGTGCCTCCTTGTTGTTGAGAAGGCTTTGCATTGACAGGGTGAAGCCACCCCATCTTGTCTTGCTTGGCAGTTTGAGTGTTGTGAAATTGCCTTTCCCGCACCTTGACTCCTGCTTTTGTTGGAGCGCAGCAGCAACTACGTGAGCGTTTTCCACATATTTGATTATTTTTCTGGACGTTTCGTGGACCTCTTGCAATACATTTAGGCGCATGAAGTCGTTGAGGAGCAGGTTCAACCCATGTGCTGAGCAACCAATGGTTGCAATGTGCAGAAATTTGTAAACAACATTCTTGCATACTGCCTGCATATTGCTCGCATTATCAGTAACCAGGGAAATTACTTTGTGGGGTTGCAGAGACTCAATGACATTACAGATCCCGCTGCTGCTGTAGGCAGCGGTGTGCCGATTCGTGTCTATTTCAACCGATTTGTAAAACAGAGGCTGCGGTGTTGCGATGACGAAATTCACAATTTACTAGGCGCGAACGTTGGTCCACCCATTTGTGAGCACGGTATAAGGCACGTCGAGTTGGTCAGAGCCACCTCTACGTGAGTTTTTACTCGCTCATACTCAGCGTCAAGCAAGGGGCCGCTCAAAAGGTACTGGTTAGGCGGTGTGCATGGAGGCTGAAGCATCTTCAAAGTATCGAGCCAGTGCTCATTTTTCGATAGAGAGAACGGCGTGTTCATTGTGTATACACAGCCCTGGCCAAGGTTTTATCCATTTCTTGTTGCATTTGAGGCGCGATTCTGTCGACAAGAGAGGAGACGCTAGCGAAATTTTTCATCGAAGAAGGTTCCAGTGAGACACTGGAGCTCTGGTACTCACTTGACGAAACCGCCGAGGAACTTCCAGGCGGCTTGTTTTGGGCTGCGACGTCATACACCTCCTTCACCTCTTGAGGGCACTTTTTGCGGGGCACAAGAGATGTTTAGTGAGGCGTGTAGCACCAGGGAAGCCATGTGGCGCATCACAGTATTTGCCAAACGCTTGTAACTTTTTGCCTGCAGTAAGCGAGTCACATACGTTGAAATGTTCCACACCTACGATCGTAGATGAACCATGCATGCGAAACTTGAAATACACAACCACGCCATGGCGAAGTACAGATGGTAGAGACCAATAGTCGAAGTTATAACGTTGCGCCATTTGAAAATGGCAATGGCGATCCTCCACCGGTTCGGTCGCGGCCCTCCAGCGAAGCTAGAACTCGAGCAACTCGTTTTCGCCGCGAGTTCTGGTTTCGGTAAAGCGCCCTAATGTCGGGTTGCGGGGAAAAAAAATCTGTGCGGAAATTTTCTTTTTTTCATATTCACTCTGATTGAAAAATACGAAAACAACTTGTTTTTTTTTTCCCAAAAATTTCAGTGTTTGTTCGACCCTTCACATCTCTACGCGAAGCGATACGTCGAGGCCTGCGGCGACATCTGGAACCACGTCGGTGGATGCATAGTGTCGACAGGCTTTCAAAATGCGTTGGTGTGAAACATGGGGCGCTTCCTGGCAATCCGTGAAGGAGACGTCATGAGCTCGGAGATGGTGCAGCTGCTGGCGTCTCACTGTGCAGCGCTTGAAGGCTTTATCGAGGGCCCGTCACAACGAATTAACAGGGAAGCTATCAAGGACACAAGATATTGCCGTATGCCTGCCTTTGCAATGGCATGGAACCATCCCAGTTTCTTATCCACGTAAATGCTTTTTTTTAACGTGTCGACGGTTACAAAATTTCCCCATTGGCTGGAGGAAACTGAAGTCACCAGATGGTAAGTGATATCACTTCCGCTAAAGGCATCAACAGCTGCTAATGCAATGCTATCGGATTGCCAAAACATCAAGTTTCAACTATCTCGTGTTCGTGGATCAGTACTATATCACATAAATAAAAAACTTCCTAATAAAAATTTGTATTCGTAAAACATACAACGACACTGGTTAAACCGTGCATGTTTCCTTAGGAGGCCCCAAAGAAAAACTGCCGAGGGAGGAGTCTCATAGCAGTAAGCACATCGGAATGAAATGTGCCTGTGAATTTTTTTCTTATTAAATATGCAGACTTTCGCTCCAAGTAACGGTACATGGCACCTTCGGCGTTCGCAAGACTGAAGGAAACGATGCTTTTAGTTATACCTCTGTTACCATCTAGCTGCAAGAAATACACATTGTTCGCATTACGAATTAGCGACAGGAAACAGCATATCGTGGGCTAGCAACAACAGGGTAATCCTAAAGACCTGTTGCGCTCTATTCGTACTTCATGGGACCTTCAATCCTGTACTATTGCTCTCCCTTACAACCAACCGTAGGGCAAAACCTAAAATCAGATTTCGTGGCTTTATTGCAATGCATCTGCTGCGGCGTTGTAGCCTGGTTCCTCTAACGAAAAAGATGGCACTCGTCACTGTGCTGCTTCAAATTGCGTGTAGCTCAAACACAGAATCGTTTTGATTTGGGCAGGGCAGTCTTGTCCCAGTTGATTGCAACGCGACACTAAATTAACCTCTTGCGCAGCATGCACCAAGACACAGCACGGGTACTTGGCCCGTTCGGCTTCGGAAGAGAAACACGGAGATAAAAAAAAAATTAGTCGAGTCGTTTCAGAGGAAAAGAAAACAATCGGGTAAATAAGATGAGGACAGAGGGAGAAGTAGCCGGCAAACCCACGCAGTACAAAGTGAAACAAAAGCCAAGAAAAGTGAGCTTGAAACGAGTTGACTTGGACGCATAGTCGTGTTGGTCTGAGGGAACATCGTTGTGTTATGTAGGATTGGAGCGAGCTGGCAGGGGCATCACGTCTTCTCTCCCTTTATTCAATGCAATGCGAAATTAAACGACAGCTGGTGACGTCGGAGACGTTACTCCTGTTCAGCTGCAAGATGTGTTACCGCCTTTGCATCTTAGAGAGGGAAAGCTACGCATCTGGTTTCTTCCGGAGTACTGACGTCACCCGCTTCGAAATTGGGTTGCTACCAATTCCCGCTCTCCAGCACAAACCGCAGCTCGCTCGTACGTTTGCCAACCCCCTCTCCACATAGCGTGAGGCTTTCGCGGCACGCTCTCGGCTGCCGGCTTCCGCATGTGGCACACCTCTGTCCGCATACCGCGCTTGCTCAATACCGCTATAGACGGAGAAGGCCTGCTCGCATAGGCGCCAATGCCACTATATCGAAAAGGTGGCCACGTATTTGACGTCATATTGGAAGTGCCCTGCTGGCGCCAGCCTGTTCGTGTCCGGCCGTGAAGGACGGGCAGGCGCAGGGCATCTCACCTCCCCTGCGTGCGCCATGTCGCAGCTGTGCGTGATGCGGACATCGCCGACACCGAGATCTCGAGGTTTTTCATGAGGTCACAACAGCTGTCGCTCTCATTTTTTCCCCGATTATGTAAACCAGGTTCCACTAAAAATGTAAAAGTGAGGTTTAAGGGGATTGAACAGTATAATGATCTTATTCTTGTTCACTTGAAGAGTAATGGCTCCCTTTCCCCCGACACTGACTCGAACGCCACAGCGCTATACAGTCATAGATATAAATTAGGCAGTCAAAGCAAAATGAAAGGAGTCGGAAAATGCGCCTAGTAGAGCTACCGCACTAAAATCATCTCACCGGCTCTGGAAAGCTCGCTGAACTGCCAATGCGCGCCGGTTAAAAATGTCAGCGTTTCAACAGACAACGTAGTGAAGGGTCCGACAGAATGCGATCTCGCGAGTGCGAAGCATAGTGGTTGAATGAAACATACTCTCGACAAAAAAAAAAGGTTTTAAAACGGGCGTTTCGGGGCCCCTACGGGCCCCTTGTTCACAACGACGATGAATGGAATGGGCCGCTTCTTATATGCGCACTTGACAGCGCAGTGAGTAGGCGCAGTTATCCGGTAGATTACCATTTGTCCTGTTAATCACGTACTTCGTAGTATGTATATAAAAAATTCTAAAAGCAGTCGTGACGATAAAAGGTTTCATTGTGTCCAAGATTGTGGCGTTTTCCCAGTCAGTGGTGTGCTTCATTATTTGAGCATGCTCTGCCGGGGGTTGGATGACGTGCGACATTTGTTGACGCCATTCTTGTGTTCTCTTAATCTTCTCTCGAAATCGCCTGACCCGCCAATGTATGAATGCGATCGCAATTTCTGCAGGGGACCTTGTATACGACTCCGGGGTAGCGTGGGCGCTCCAGACGACCTTTTACGTGGCAGAGCTGTTGTTTCAGCTTGCTGGACGGCCAGTGCGCAATGCGCACGTCGTATTTCGCAAATAATCGTGCCAGAGCCTCACGTGTACCCTGGGCGTAGGGAACGCTCGCGCGCTTCTGTTGTCCGATGAGTCGGGGCTAGGCAGGTTGCAGAGAGCGGCGTTGTTTGTTTTGAAGCAGCTGTCGAGGATAGCCATTCTTCTCGAGGTCGACCGCGGACTCGGACTCGAGAAGACCTCGAGTGTGTGTTTTATTCAACCACTGTTCGACAGATAGCCTCTCTGAAAGGTAGGGTGAGAAGATGACGTAGCTGACTCCCAAGTCGTGAGTCCCAGGGGCACACGGGCATGGGAAAAGTAAATGCTTTCAGAGGCGAACACCGGGAGGCGCACTCCACGGGGCTTCGCAGCAACGCCCCAGCGCGGGTGCTCCCTGCTCGTTGCGCCTCCTGGACACCGTCGTGCAGTGGTTTTGTCGCATCGCGGACAAGTTATGTGGCAGCTACGCCAGAGAAGGGGACACGGATCTGAAGGACTCGTGTCTGGGGCCACGTAGGGGGGCGATGAAGAGAGAGGTGCACAGAATGGAGCGTACGCGCTTCGCGGTTTCTTTCTTTTTTTTTTCCCCCATCTCGCTTTTACTTCGGTGGTAGGAAAAATAAGCTGGAGTCGTCCATGATACATTCTAGGACGACTCTAGCGTCTTTCTCTCAACACTCGGGCAAAACCGCGATGAAAAGAAATTCGAACAGCGGAGCGCGTAGGCGTTACGTAGCGAAATGCGTGGGGAGGCGTGGAGTTCGTTACTCATGAGGGAAATAAACGCAGGCTGATTACGTTAAGAAAAATGATAATGCAGTGAGTGGAAGATCAGCGGAATAAGATTACGTCTGCAACTTCTATCCGAGCGTCGCCTCCATAGAAGGTCCTCCAAGCACTTGCCGTAGTAAGCGATAAGATATGATATTTTAATTTCTCTCGTGTATAACTTTTTATTTTACCCCACGAACATTTGGATATGAGCTGTGAACACAGATAATATAATGTTTTCTTAGTAGGGGCGAATATTTTACGATATGCTAGGCTGAAGTTTGTGCCTAAATCACAATAAAAAAAAACCGCTTTCAGCGACGTGTGAAGGCATCTGCGATAATGCGAATTTAACATAACATGGTACAACCAGTGCTTTGTAGGGATGCTCTTTGGGTGGGCGTCTACGATACGCAGGCGACGAACGGAGTCCGATAATCTGTCAGTAACTGTGTGTTCTATGTTCTCACTATACTGCGGCAGCTGGACTAATCTCTTCTCAGCGCTACTAGTGTTTACGCCCCTCAGGGGCTGCACTGTCTGTTGCCAGAAACGTTCATTTGGACTGTGGAGTGTAGACTGGCTCTGCGACTCCAAAATGTTAGCCCCTTTCGTCTTGAAGAATTTTTTCACAAGGATAGAAAAACATTGAGTCATTGCTGTCCTGAAATGTTTATCCACACCAAAATTACTGTATACCCAGGAAGCGTTAACTTGCTCAAGAATTCCCTCGTAAGCTTATTTCGCCATATTGCCCTGAATTCGGTGAATCAAATTCCACGAGCGGCTATTAAAGAGAGCACCACAAGGTTACGTTCCTACCTCTGTGCTTTAAAGCTGGAAGCTGATAAGAAGGATCATATCTAGTGCCTTTGGAGCGACCTGCATACAAAATTACATCGCACCTGTAAAAATTGGCAACAGAGGAACTCTGCTAAACATAGTTAGAGAGCATTAGCTCTACGGTTATGATTGGTATTGGTTTTATTTGCAATTAAATAATTAACGATAATTAATTTGGCCGCTAACTAGCACAGCGCAATTGCACTCAACCTAAGCTTTCCAGCGGTATATGACTCGATGCTATGGCGCAAAGTTTCGTTTGAATTGCAAGTATCGAATTACCGAAAATTAATTTGGTCCAGTAATTACTCGACATAACTGCATAATTAATCAATGTTTCACGGTTCTTCACGCGACACTCATGGTTGTCCACGTGACGTACACCATGCTTAGTCCCGCTTAGCGCCGCTTTAGTCCCGCTTTGACCTTGGCTGAACTTGAAGGTCAAAGTACCGGCATGAGACGTTTTCCGAAGTGACTCCCCAGTGTGTAGAGCTGCGCTCTAATAGAAAAACTTGGATTCGCCTGACCTATCACTTTTTTTTTTCATTGTTCACCTGTCCTCTCCAGGTATTCCTTCTCTGACTTCTTTCTGGCAGCCCGATTTTTCTGACTCGTGATTGGATTCTGGGCTGACCTCCTAGAGCTTAGATTAGCAGACCTCAGGCGACGTCTCACAGTCCCCGTAAACACTCTACAGCTGGACGCCGGGGCCAAATCTACGAAAACGCCTGAAGCGGAAAGACGCTGTTTTTTTTTCTGCTCGCGGAAAAAACACGCTTATCGACAGCTTTGTTGGTCGGTCTGCGCCGTTTCAGGGAAAATCTATATCTTTTTTAAAAATCTGAAACCTTCGACTGGGCTACTTAAAACTGTATAGGAAGCTGGTAATGTATATACGAGGGTGGATGCAGTGAACTATAGCTGTTTAAACAGTCTTGATTGGGTTGTGTATGTTGTTGTGATCGGAGGCCCCGACAGCGGGAACAGACGAGCCCGGCAGGCGCCATCGAACTATGTTTGACCAAAGGTGCTGTCGTCCTGAGAAGAGGATTAGGAACGGCTCCTGGCGACGGTGAGCTGTGACGAAAGGCCTCTCATCCCTTCGTCCGGAGTATGGAATGCGGATTTTCTCCCGAACTGCGCCCTCACGTGGACCGGCAGAAAGACCCGAACAAAGGCGCCGGACCCGCCTCACTCGCTTGCACCTGCGCGGCCAGACAATGCGGGGGCGGACACGGCTGATTCATCTTACCCTCTGGAATTCCCGGGGCTGTCAGGACGCATCTTTCCCACGGAGGGGATCACCGCCTGCTAAGCCAACGACCTTATGCACCTGGTCAACCCGTCGGAAACAGCATTCCAGGACCTCAAGGCGCCAGGATTCCTCATCGCCTGTGCACGTGTTTGTGAGGGCGGAGATTATGAAGAGTGTGTCTGCCCATTGGACGCTTGATCAGCCACCGGTTTCCCTAGCTAGGTGCCTAGGGAATATCCACTGTATTTAAGCCGCAATTTGGCTGGTTTCACGGCACTTCATCTCTGACTTTTGGTCTCCCTGCTTCTCTTGTAAATATGTAAATAAACCTTCAAGTTCACCAACCCTCCTGAAGGCTTCCCTCCGTCGTCTGCAGTGTTCATCGTCATGCGGTGAAGACCTCGGTCCCGATACCCAAGCATATCAATGTGCACCTTCTATTGTGCCAGTTTGCAACACAATTATGTAGTGATACATATATTTGCGCAATGTCTAAACGACAAAATCAGATACCTCTTATTAGCGTTCATGAAAGAAGAAAAATGAAGAGGGCGAATGAGAAGCGGCCATAAAATGGCGCCCATTGAAACCTAACGGGAAGCAAACATTGACGCCCCTAAAAACTCTTCGCTGAGAAAGAGGTCATTATTGCATCAGTATATTTTGAGAGAAAGCGAATCAGCATTATTTGGATCCATATTCTGCATTTACACCAAGAACTGAGAAAATCACATATTTCTATTCAAATACTATTTACAGGACTGTTAACAACGACCAACAGATCCAGTGCTGTGTCAGACTGCCTTTGAGGTTGAGACGCACAGTGGCAAGCAGAAAAGGTTAGCACAAAGTGACTGACGACTGGCGAGACGGAAAAAAAGAAAAAAAAAGAAAACGGAATTCATTGCAGGCGATTAACTTTCAGCTGAACCTGACGAATGGGGAAGGCCTGGCCCCCTTTCGTTAGTGGCGTTTCGTGAACCGTGGCTTGGATTTCTGTCGCTCTGGTTATAGGTCACTTGTGCTAGTCTTTTTTCACTCGCCACTGTCCTCGCCTTCTAGGGAACCTGCCACATAACGGTTTCTACTCATGAAAACTGTAACGCAAATTCGCGTGCCACGGTAGATTCGGAATGCTACCGTTTTTGTATGTTACATTTAGAGGATCTATTTGTACCGTTAACTAAATAATGGATGGAGAGATATATGCCACCACACATGTCATCGCGTGTGTATCGCGTATGCCAATACGGCGCCATCGCGCTCTGTGTTACTCGGAGTGCGCTTGTGGTGGACAGAGCGCACTTCCTCGGCAGGGCTAACTGAGGAGCGAGACGAGACGTTTCCCCTGTTCCAAAGGGGCGCATTACCTCCTGATTGGTTTCTGTCGCTTCACTTTTTCTTTTAGAGCACGGCGACCGCCCGCCGAACTGATATTACGGTGTTCATTAAAGGATACCCTGAAGGGGGTCGAAATTAATCCGAGGCTCTCCGCCATAGCGCGCTCATCACACCCCTTGCTTCCGCTTCGGACGGGACGCTGCATTATTTAACAAAGGGCTCTTCGTTTTCAGGCAAAATCCGGCTTGACTTGTTTCCTGTACCCTGAATAGATTTCTTAAATACCTTGGCTGAACAAGAATACTGCGCGAAAATTCCCTCCGTTGGAACGCTGTTTTAGAGCTCACAAAGCTAAAGACACCGCAAGCAAATTAACAGCTGTATCGTGCTTAGAGGAGTGCGCTCAGTTACCTGATGAGGCTAAACTTCTTTAAATACTTGTTATTCATGACGAGGCTTAAGATGAGGATAAGTTCGAAAAGTAAGTTTTCCAAGCGAGAGGCCGAAACACGGGTACTAAGCGAACTGCTTACTTGCATTACTGTATCAAGCGCTACACACGCTAACGATGTCGTGCTCCAAGGCACTTTTGCGTTTAACCGGATCCTTTGATGTTGAATTAGTCTTTCAGCTCTCTACAAAGGTAGGAAGCTTTCGCAAGGACATGGTTTTGCTGCGCAGGAGATGGTAATGCACACGACTAATAAATGTAACAAACAAGGAAGGCAAAGCAATATATAATTTTGTGGAAGATTTTTACTGCACCTGCACATATTTTTAGAAAATAATGAGCAAAGAATACAGCATTCCGCGTCTCCCAAAGAATAGAGCGGTCATAGCAAATTGTATCGTTTTTTTTTTGGCAAAAAAAAAATGATGCGAAAAACCCCGATTTCTGTAAATATTTTCTGCATAAGCATATTTGTACCCGAATTCTGGCTCAAAAATTATTCTCCGGTTTTTGCAACCCCCCCCCCTCCCCTGTTTCTGAAAAATAAAACCCGAAAACGAAGGGCCATAACTATTAGCAGTAATTGTTATCTCTCGACGGCCTCGCATATTACAAAGTAATTTAGATGGCAATGTCAGTGCTGCTGTTGAAGGCCAGGAGCAGGCGGTGATCTGTGATCACAGGTGCCAATGAAAAAGACGTGCGCAGCTCACGCCTCAGCATTCGAGGTTCGGCGCGCATCTCTGTTAGAATGGCCACATCTCCTCCCTGTTTTCTGCCGTGTCGTGTAAGACGCTGAGGATAAGCTGTCCCTGAACGCACTCCAGCAGTCCTGTCACTTCAACTTTGCAAGCCACTCTATAGTAATTGTCACTCAGTATTTTGGAGCTTATCACAGTGCTGCTTAGAAAACAAAGGTGCCGACCCTTATGAAAGGGCACTAAAGAGGAATCTCAACTCGTCTTTTTACCGCGGAACTCGATTTACACGTTCCGAGCATTCTTAGAAACTTCGAATAATTGTCCTTTGCGGCCGATTTTCCTAATTTGAAACGGATTAAACGTCCCAGCTCCCGCCTTTTTTGGACTCAACGCTGAAGGTAGGAGGAGTCGACCAACGCGTGTAGTGCCTCTCAGCCAGACCCGTGGCGGCTTCGCTTTCGATTTTGTTTCAGTTTTTAGTTATCTGTGAATAAATAGTTTCAGTTGCAGACAACATGGCCGCAAATTAGGACCACGGAAATAAACATACGCGGGGACTCTTTTATTTAGGCGTCCCTTCGCCGATGGCAGAATCGGCAACCCGCCACGGGCCTGGCTGAAAGGCACTCCACGCGTTGGTTGACTCCTCCTACCTTCAGCGTTGAGTTCAAAAAAAAAAAAAAAAAGGCGGGAGCCGGGGCGTTTAATCCGATATAAACTAGGGAAATCTGCCGCACCGGACAACAATTCGAAGTTTCTAAGAATGCTCGGAACGTGTAGATTGAGTTCCTGTGGTAAAAAGACGAGTGCAGATTCCTCTTTAGCGCACCTTTAATGCTCTAGAAAAGGGTGCCAGTACAGCGTGCCTTAAACAGGCCGCGCTACCTCCGCGGTAAACAACTCTACGCACCACCCGTTGATGCACACGTTTTTCGATGCACACGCTTTTCAATCCCACTGTACCACACGAGGGACGTGCCCCGTTGGAAGTGATCGCGTCCACACAAAGCGGAGTCATGCGTCCAGCCTATTATTCGTGGAGCGAGAGGCTGAAGCCTGAAAAGAGTGTTCAAATTACAACAGCGCCTGCTGCGAAGGTCCAGTGTCCGTCAGCCTTTAGCGCTGTTCTCGGTTCCGTTGCGAAGATGCTGGTGTGCAGCGCACGTATGCTTCTGCCTTTTTTTGAAGGAAGCGTTAACAACAGCGTAGACTGTATGATTGCGGCGTGCCAAGTATAAGTAAAGTAAAACGCATCATTGACTGAAGGAGGAATGTCGCCATTACGTATCCGTCAAAAAACGTACAGCTCTGCCATCACTTTACGGTAGCGGATACTGCGCGATACAAAAGGTTTACGGTTTATGGGGTTGTGACGTCCCAAGGCGACTCAGGCTATGAGTGACGCCGTAATGAAGGGCTACGGAAATTCCGACCACCTGGGGTTCTTTAACATGCACTGACATCGCACAGTACACGGGCCTCTAGAATTTCGCCTCCTTCGAAATTCGACCGCCGCGGCCGGGATCGAACCCGCGCCTCTCGGGTCAGTAGCCGAGCGTCATAACCACTGAGCCACCGCGGCGGCCCGATATAAATGATTTTTAACGGCTTTAGTCGAGTGGTCGAAGGCACTAGCTTCGAAACCCTGGCGAGATTTCGAATACCAGCGCTGGCTTCACTGCTATAATGCGTGGTACGTACTCCAAAGCGTTTTGAGGATTTTCTAATGTCACACACTTCAATTCTGAACCAAGCCGAAAGACGGCCTTGTCCAGAAGTATGCAGAGCATACCATCAAATCGGTTCCATTAGTGCTTTCAAAAGAATTTACACACACTTTGTAAGACCTTGTGAAATGCTTCATCTGTTGTTTACCCATAGGCTACGAATTACATTAAGTGTGCCAGTGCTGATCCTTATCGGTGCCGATAAGCTCTGCGTACATAATGACGCGAATATTTTGCCAATGGTCTGCTAATCGCGGACGAAGAGCGAATATGAGTACACTTCTAATCAAAGTGTGGCAATATTCATGCCCAGCTTTTCATGGCTTATCAGGAACAAATATTTGCGGGACACTTACGCCCCGTGTCCTCTATATCACAGCGACATCTGTGATCAGTAGACGCGGTCCGGCGCGATACAAAGGTGCACAATGCGTGAGGCTAGGGGGCCGTGCCAAGTGCATATGAAGCAAAGACAACCGCAACGATGCTCAACCGACGGTCATCCAGAGTAGAAAGGAATTTAAAAGTAAAAGAACGGCGTTTAAAGTCCAAAGTGTGGATGATTTTCTTTTTGCCTTAGCCGACGATGGCGGCCAATGCCTTGCGGTCGATAGAGTATCGAGTGGGTGGCTGGTACGGCGAATAACAAATTCCTCCGCAACCGTTTTGAAGCCCAAGTGGCGGCGCAGGAGGAGGCTTGTGGAGTGCTCGTCATTGACGTCGCCGGCTCTCTTAGTGCAAACATTGTGTTTTTTAGCGAAATTTATTACCCCAGGGCATCAATGATGGGTGAAAGTGTGATGAATGATGTAGTAGAGATTAAATGAATGGACAAAGGCTAGCTGATTTGATGAAGTCCAGTAGAGAACGATGGTACGGTCCCTGCATCCAGGCAATGTATGAAGAAGGGTTGCTTGGTGAAAGACCCGCTACCTTCAGGTGCCGGATCCTTGTAGGCTTGAGAGCTGGGCAGTCCCACCGCAAGTGATGAATGTCGGCTTCAATGTCCTCGTGTTTACATATCGGACACCCTGGCCGAGGAAACAATTCTCGGTACTGAGGCCACTTGTGATGGCCGGTGTGAGGGCAACCCCGACCCGGATCCTCCTAAGCGCAACCTCCTCTGCACGGGTAAGTGCAAACATTGTCTTCGTTGTCACACTCGGCACCGCTCGCAGAGAGGCGCGGGGGCCCCATCAAGTAACGTGCACTGAAACACTGCGCTGCCTCTGCTGCTAACCGGACATGCGCATATAGCGAGCGATTACGCCCTTTCCTCTCTCAGCCATAGGTTGGTCCACCGACCTTGACGAACAGCAGTTGCGTGGTGTCAGTTTTGGCGGCGGTCAAAAGCACGCCATGATCGGTGGCTATTGTGCCACTGAAGTGTGTCCCTGTGGAAAGCGAGGAAGAAAGTGATATGCCTCCAGGTGCATTCGCTATTGCAGGAGACAAGCGAACGCCCACCGCTCTTACGTGGTGCCTTCTCGTGTCGGATAACGCTTTCCAGCTTCGTGGCGGTAATTCTCTTCCCTCTTTCTTTTTGTCTCTTCGTCGTACGCGGCCTTGATTCGACCGCGGCTGCTGGCCGTCCTGTCGCTATCTGCAGAATCGCTGCCCACTAACGCAGTGAGTTGGAAGAGGGGAACGAAGCGGTTGCCTTATCTCCCCTCGGGACAGAGGTTAGAAATGTGATGCCTGCGGCAGGAAACGGTAGCGATTGCGCAACAGCAAAGAAGCGAGAGGGGGGGGGGGGGGGGTAAAGGAGAGCACGTATCTGCGAAGGAAATGAAATCCCGCCCGCGGAGGGCATAGTTCGGCTCAAGAGAGAGGCAGCGAAATAAAATGGGCTCAAAAGAACCCAAGTGTGCTTTTTTTCAACCTTTCTAATCTCTCTAAGATGTCGAGACGCTGAGCTCCGGGTCGTGTCCGAGCGCAGGCACTGCTCGCATGCAGCGTGTTCGTACACGTTGTTCGACTTGTCCCCTATAGAGTGGCTAAAGCAGAATGAAATGAAAACGAGACGCATCGCAGCAACCGCGCGCGCCTCTCCAATGTACTCAAATATGACGACTACAGAGGCGCTTGGTTTCGTCAAAGACAACAAAGCCGCGATACAAGGACTCGCTACTATTTGGTATTGCGAAAATTTTGCGGCCATTATAAAGAAATTGTCGTTAAATATCAGCAGTTACGCTTGTTTTCCCCACTATAAAAGAACAGAATTTACAACCCTCTGTAATGCCTTTGCGGCTCTGAAAGTCAATAAATAAGTAAATTTTTGACTCGTTCTGACCTTTCGCATTCATATTAAAACCTGATCTAAATCGCTGTTCCGATGCGGCACCCAGAAGGGTGCCGAACAAACCGAGCAAATGAAGATGTGGGGGCGGTCGGTGTCGACCACTAACGAGCAGAATTATCTTTTTTTTTACTCTTGTCATTCTTTGGCACTTCTTTTCAATCAAGTTCAGTCACTAAGTCAAGCCTCAGTCAAGTTCAGTCAAGTTCATGCCCCTTTTTTTGGCGTTCCTATGCGCTTTAATGTTGCTTGGCTGAATAGAATTGCATTTATTCAGTGACCAGAGAATATCTTTCAGCGTGCAGTTTGCGCCAAAATGAGGGCACGCGCTTGTCTTCCAGGCCACGCAGGGAAAGTTTATAGTTCCCACTCCATTTGGCGGTGCGGGTCGGGCACTTCATTTTTCTTAACTTTTCCTGCTCAACCTTATCTCTGTATCTCCCGTTGTAGAGCATTATGCACATGCTGAGACATTTCATTTTTAATTGCTTTTCAGGTGCCCTATCATATTTTCGTTGAGCGTTACACTCACGGACGGCGAAGTGTTATTTTAAGCCTTTAAAAATTTTAGAGCCGCATAATTAATTCTGCAAAGGGTTATATACTTAGTGGCATCGGCAGGGACTTGTTATTTATGTTTATTTTTGCTTGTCCCGCTATAACATTTGTAGAGCAATACATTGCTGTTCTGCCACTACACCTAGAGACCAGGATGGTGATAATTAAGGAGTGCACGAAGTGACGTAATGCGCCAGACGCTGCTTACTACTACCTTTCCCGGTTGTGAGCGGGACGGCAGCAGACATCGGGCAAAGACTCCGCTGCCGCGAAGGCGCTACCGAGTAGGGCACGTGACTCGCAGGCAGCGAACAAAATCGCGTGTTTAATTTCAAAAACTGGTAGGGGTGTTGGCGACAAATATTTAGTTATAATGCGAAGTATAACTACAACAGCCAACTGCTAGATTTTAATTAAAAACTTACTGATGAGAGTGATGAACACATAATAATAATAATTGGTTTTGGGGGAAAGCAAATGGCGCAGTATCTATCTCATATATCGGAGGACACCTGAACCGCGCCGTAAGGGAAGGGATAAAGGAGGGAGTGAAAGAAGAAAGGAAGATAGAGGTGCCGTAGTGGAGGGCTCCGGGATAATTTCGACCACCTGGGGATCTTTAACGTGCACTGACTTCGCACAGCACACGGGCGCCTTAGCGTTTTTCCTCCATAAAAATGCAGCCGCCGTGGTCGGGTTCGAACCCGGGAACTCCGGATCTGTAGTCGAGCGCTCTAACCACTGAGCCACCGCGGAAAGTGGATGAACACACCTTGCCCTTGTTCTAACGTCCACCGCGGCTGGCGTTGTTTCGTTTAAAGGCTTTTTTTAAATGTTTGAAATCTTTCTTGAAACACCTAGCACACCCCTGTGTCTCACATAATGTTCACCCTAACATTCAAAAAACCATTCCTATAGATGGATACAACTGAAGAAGGAAGCGGCAAGTGCCTCTCAAAGAAGGCCCCCCAGTCAACAGCATCAACCGATTGTCATGATGTCATGGTTAAGCCTAAGTCAGGCTAGGTTAATCCCCTTTCACGCTAGCGGGGAGGGGATTAACCTCGACGTCATAGAGCAGCGGTCAACGCCATTGGCTGGAAGGCCTTCTTTGAGAGGCATTTGCCGCTTCGTTCGTGACTTGTATCCGAGTATAGACTTCTGTCCGTACCTGGGGCGTGAAGCGGTCACAGCGAGTTGTACCGCACCCGCCCCTGTCGCAGTAAGCGCGCCAACTCAAAGGACTACTGAGATCAGGGGTAAGCATGCAGGTCGCAAATTTCTAAGATTGCCCGCACCTCGTCCACAGGTCGCTTCAAAAAACTCATACATACATATTGCATTCATTTATATGTGTTTTTAAATATTACAATTCCCGCAGGTGGTTTTAGAAGGGTGGGATACAATACAAATAAACGGAACACAATAAAACAGGCAAGGAACAGAAATCAAATCAGATTAACGTAGCCTGAACATCTCCGTAAACAGAAAAACACAGTTTTAAACTATATTGGAAACAAACGTCGACGATGATCATTTTGAAACTTAGTCATTAATTAGGAAATTTATTTAGATCACTGTTCGAAGCTGCCGTGCTGGCCTAGTGGTTATGGCGCTCGGCTGCTGGCCCGAAAGACGCGGGCTCGATCCCGGCCTCGGCGGTCGAATATCAATGAAGGCGAAATTGTAAAGGCCCGTGTACTGTGCCAGTGCACGTTAAAGAACCCCAGGTGGCCAAAATTTCCTGAGCCCTGCACTGTGGCGTCCCTCATAGCCTGAGTCGCTTGGGACGTTAAACCTTTATAAACCATAAAACATAAATTACTGTTCGTGGAAAGAAAGAATACATAAAAGAGTAATCTCGGCCGCGGTGGTTGCATTTCGATTAAGGCGAAATGCTAGAGGCCCGTGTACTGTCCGATGTCAGTGCACGTTAAAGAACCCCAGGTGGCCGAAATTATTCGGAGTCCTCCACGCCGGCTTCCCTTATAGCATGAGTCGTTTTGCGACGCTAAACCACTTGAAACCATAAACCATCTTAAAACAGCTATAACGTGTGCTAACTGGGGCTATTATGCGGCTATGTCTCTGCCGACTGGCATAACCTTTGCTTTTACGGTCGATCTTTTTTACTCCAAGCAAAAGTATTGAAGTGCAGCAGCTAAGCCTCGTTACATGCACTGAGACGAATTGCTGCTGCAGCTTCTTACTTCGTTGTTTTTATTGTAGTCTCAACGGCGTAAACACTGCCTTTCCAAATTGATGAAGAAAAAATTACAAGGTTGGACATCACGAATGACTAGCAAAGTAACGAGTGCAGACATTTAACGCTTGCACTTGCGCATGAATTTCCAATATAATATCGTCTGTCTTAATCAAGGTTTCCGGCGCTGCAGTGCTCATGAAATGAACAACAAGAAGAAAAGGCCGAACAAGCGTGAACGGCAAAAGACGGCAAGCCGCGCGCACCAGCGGAACAATTGCTTAGCATTTTTTTTCAGTACTGTGGAGAAGGCTGTGCAAGATGCCGGCTCCAACCAGCGTGCAATGGTTACTGGACCACTAATTAAATGCAGGAGCCCCTCGTGTCTGCCGAATGGGATGAGCGGACAGTTAAGGAGAGATGCGACCCATAAATTGGCGCGCCTAACTCGACCCACTGCTCGCAGGGCGGCAGTGCGAAGCGTGATCTGCTCTAATTCGGCGTGTCGTAACCGAACCATTAAAGTAGGCTTCCGCGTTTGCTAAGGGATCTCATTAGGACCTCATGGCGGGGCACCGTGCTCTCCAAGACAAAGCCGTGGCTCTCAGCCCGAGCGAGCCTTTCCGAAAACCAACGGCGTTGATATTCGCGCAGCTATTCGCTGCTATTCAACTTCAATTGATTTCCGGTTTCATGCTCCGATCGTCGAGCGAAAAAGCGAGGCCAAGATAGCAAGCTGGACCAGAGCGCCTGTCTGCCTCGCATGAGCGAGTAATGGGCGCTCTTCACGGTGACGTTGGAGCCAATCGACGTTCCCTTATTGTGAAACGAGATGTTTGCGAACATCGTTCAGCATAACTTTTCCATTACTATCAGCGCCTGAGAGAAAGCCACACTCCACAAAGATTTGTGCTTTCGGGCTTTATATGACTGTCGGCACTCCTTAAGACTCTGAGCGTTAGCTCTGTGAGGAGGCAGGAGCCGGCGAAAAGGGAAGGGAAATTAAGGAGCGAGAAAAAATGGAAAGAGCGATAAAGAGAGCAAGGAAAGAAAGGAGTACCAGCTCTGCAGATCACGCGTGGACGCAGCCACTTCACGACACGTCGTGCACTGAGTGGCGGGGTAGTTTGGTGACGCCAAATGCAATTGTGCCGAAATTAAGCGCTTGCGTCGCGGGAAAATTAACCGACGCATTAACCCAACGTTCTTCCGCATAAATTCACAAATATGAGCGAGTGGAAGCCGCCGTGACTCTTTCACCCTGTCGCGAGGATACTTGCTCACTCATTTTCCAAGATTGTGATCTACTGGGTTGCGCTTCGAGAGAGCGTTTAAGCGGCCTCGGCCATGTGACCTGCTGCTTTCGTACAGTACGCTCCAGAAAGCTGGTACCTGATTTCTGAAACGATCGAGTCGCCACGCGCACCGCAGTTCTGCGTTATTTCGTAACGGCACAGTAACGTTATGGCCGCTGTAAAGGCGCATTTTGGCTACGTCAGAAAACCATATCTATCGATCTAGCTTGGTTTCATGTTTCCCCGTTGTGTCTGCGCGATAGGAGATACGGCTCTCGTGTCTCTCCCGTTCTTCGTTAAGTGCATCTGCTCGGTTGTGTGGGATTCAAGTGCAAGCACAATATGACCGACTGGCAATGTGTCAATTTCGGCTCATACAATTCTGACCTCCCAGCGTGTGCGCGGAGACTTCTGCGGTGCACAAATGTTCGGCATTGCCTTGCTTAGATGTCGCTCACACCCCGGCGGCAACGGTTTCGATCCTAGCCACGGTGGTAGAAGTTAGATGAAGAAATTCTCGTGCGAAGGGGATTACAATGCATGGGGGGAGGGGGGGAGGATTAATTGTGATCGTGGGCAGTCCACGGCGGCGCGCCTCGTAGTCGCTCTCTCGGCTTCGGCACTTAAAAATAAACGAATTATTTATTCTTAGGCAAACTTTTAAATAGAGAATGTTTTACAAATTACATACGTCCATATTTCCTAGTTTGAAGACGGCTGTGATGCGAGCTTTATTTCTTCAAGGCCAAACAATTGCTACTCTTTTGTCCAGCGGCAGCCTTTGAATAAATATTGGCAGCTCCCTTATCCCTATGTCCGCACCATGATGGCGGCTGTTTAGCCTCTCCTTTTCGTATCCCACACACAAAAAAATAAGGAAAACGGAATGTGGATGTCCCCTGTGTGGGGAGAGCGGACTGCGCCTTCTCATGCAGACCTTCAGGCGACTCTCGAGCTTCGCGCGCCAACCGAAAAGTCCATGCATGCGCATCCCGTCCATGATGGCGGCGCCGTCCCGGAACGTTCCCCGGCATATTCGTGCACGTAGCGCCTCATCCGTCAACCCGTTTACTGAGTGAAATAGGTTAGCGAAGCGAAGCCCCCGTTTCAGACGTTGTATATAGCACCACGGAGAACGGCTGGCACATGTAAGGAGGAACGCGCTAACCGAACCTTGGCGCAGGCGCGAACGTGGACGATAAGGTGCGTGACCAGCAATACGACGCTCTACATACGCCGTCCATTAACGGTACCCACATGGAGTAAGTGCCGCCACAAGCGAATGTGTGTTGTCTACGCGTGAACGCGCATTTCATGGCTTTCGCGAGTTCCACCCGCGTGCCCTTCAGCGTCCCACCGCCTGTGCAGGAAGCTGTCGAATAATTCACGCTCTTTTGCTGTCTCTCTTGCAGCAGGGCTATTCGGCGGGAAATAATTCTCCCGAGCCGACTGAGCGCATTATCGTCGGTTGCGAAGCAAGATACGCGTATGACGAAAATTAGTCGCCACTGCGGTTTGCTGAATGTTTTGCTTCCGCAATTCTAGTCTCTCTGTTCGCTTCTCCGACCGGATCCGTGAAACGCTTGGTGCGTGTTTGCGTCTTCGTGCATTGGATGCAGCTCCCTAACGGCAGCAGTCTCCTTTCTATCCCTCTGCATTCTCTCTGTTGCGCACTTTGTTTTAGCGATTCGCCTTGCATCCCGCGCTTGCGCGTCTAACCAAAGTTATGCGTACAGTATCTTCTTACATAACTGCAGCCGTGTCATAGCATACATATTTAAAAAAAATTCAAAGGGGTGTACGCCGCAAGAGAAATAAATAGCACGGAATTTCTCCAGCAGTTGCACCACAAAGTCCGACCCTCGTTGGAAGCCGGTTGCTGCTGAGACACCACTGGTTTTCTTACGTAAAGAGATTCTACCTACTCTTCGTGCTATAGGATTTTCAAGAAATTTAGTATGAGACTGCAAATATTCGAAATTTTTGACTATTGAATCGAACATTCTTCTATTAAATTCCTCGAATGAATCAAATGGATGATTTTAAAAATTATTCGAATGCACTCGAATACGTTCGCTAGTTCTCGAAGACTTTCGAATAGTTGGCGCTGAGTTCGAATAGGGCGCGCTGTAGTTTTCTTCGGCGACTATTTCAAAAACAGGACCGACTCCGACTCCACACAGCCTGCTTTCGCGATTGTTCTGCGCCGGATGGACGTTTCAGCGCCTCTAGCGATCCTTTCGAGGCGCGGCGTTCATAATGCCTGTACATGGGCTCCATGTTTGTTCGACATGTCCGGGCTAAGGGAGGCTCAGAAAAACCTGATTATAAGCTCGATTTCAGAGACAATGATTCACACGCTGATCTCGCCCCTCTAATATACTCAAATGTTGCACTTAATTATTCGCTTTCATAATAAATAGCAAACGTCATTTTCCTGAAAGTGTAACGTGGCGGCATGTACGTAATTAATACAATGTGTTCAAAATTAGGTTCTACGTATAAAAAGAAAACACCGAGAGCAGTACGCAGAAGCCACTATTGTAAATGAGTTATGTGACCAGGCGGACACAAACAGTGAGAAAAACTGATATCCTGACCTGAGCAATTAACTAAAATTCAATGATTAACTTCTTACGCTCTGCAGTTAGCGTGCATGTTTGTATTTAAAACTTGATAATTCAAGCACTGTTCTATTTTGTGCAATTGTTGTAACGCGCCTGCGTCCTGAGATTTGCACGTCTAAAATATTAGCAAGAACCGTTTAATTACACATGCGAGGTCGGGGCGCTCGGCACGAAGCTTCTTCTGCCTCATGTTACGTAGTATGTCGCTTTGCCTGACAAAAATGGTGAGTTACAGGCCGCAACGTTTATAAATTTTCGCGCTTTTTCAGCTGTGTGGTATCGCTGCGCTTGACCGCATGCGATGTCTAAAAGAGCGCCTATAGCCTTATTACCCCCTCCCCCCTTTGCCGGCGCAGTGATTCTTCTGTTTCGCTGGCCAAAAACGAAAAGTTAGCACCATCGACTGCAACTTTCTTGTCAGGCGGGGCGCCATTCGCGACAGCTGCGTCCCGTCATGATGGAGCCTCGTGTTGAGAGCCGCGGTCTAGCAATGCGTAATCACACGGTTTGGGCTGATATTTTGGACGCGCACATCTCAGCTAGGGCACAGGCGCGTTGCTAAAATTGCAAAAATAGTGTAGTCCTTGAATGCCACGGCCTCTGAGTTTTCAGTATGATTATGCCCGCTAAATACAAGCAATGAAAGGTAAATAACGATTTTTAGTTAATTACACATGTTATGATGACAATGTTAACAGCGTTAACTCTTATTAATTACGTTCATTAAGAACACGTCTGTCTGCAATTAAGGTAAAATTGACCAAAACAGCAACCACGTCACCACATTATATCACATAGCAGCAGTGGGCGCGTAGCTCCTCAATTGGTACCTATTCTTTCGATCCGTTATATATGTGCCAGTATAGCGGCCATCGAAGTGGACCCCCCCCCCCCCCCCCCCCCCGAGACCGCCATTTGCATAAAATATGGGTGCCACCCGTCTGACACATAATGTTCGAAGTGGTGTCAAATGACTTGGCATGTTCGTGAGGATAAAATTACCAATTGAGATGAAGCCTAAATTATGTGTGGGATTCTCAACGACTACCTTCGGGCCCCCAAACCGTGCATTCCGAGGACCTTGGAAATTGATAATTGTTTTTGAGAAAAGGAAATGACGCAGTAACTGTCTCACGTATCTCAGTGGACACCCGAACTGCGCCGTAAGGGAAGGGATAAAGCAGGGAGTGAATAATAATAATAATAATTGGCTTTTGGGGGAAAGGAAATGGCGCAGTATCTGTCTCATATATCGCTGGACACCTGAACCGCGCCGTAAGGGAAGGGATAAAGGAGGGAGTGAAAGAAGAGAGGAACAATGAGGTCCCGTAGTGGAGGGCTCCGGAATAATTTCGACCACCTGGGGATCTTTAACGTGCACTGACATCGCACAGCACGCGATCGTCTTAGCGTTTTTCCTCCATAAAAACGCAGCCGCCGCGGTCGGGTTCGAACCCGGGCAGGGAGTGAAAGAAGAAAGCAAAAAAGAGGTGCCGTAGTGGAGGGCTCCGGAATGATTTCGACCCCCTGGGGATCTTTAACATGCACTGACATAGCACAGCACACGGGCGCTTTTTGCGTTTTGCCTCCATCGAAACGTGGCAGCCGCGGTCGGGTTCGAACCCAGGTACTCCGGTTCAGTAGACGAATGATTTAACCACTCAGCCACCTTCAGACGGCCATTACGGCCGATCCATTTGTCGCCGGTGGTTCCGGACAGTGCCAAAGGATTCATCATGTTATGATGCATACGTTTATAAAGTTAATTAGCAGATATAACTAGGAAATATGCCGGATATAGCGAAGGGGGCTTTCAATCACAATAGTAGTGCAAAATTCATGAGGTAGATGGCACTGCTTGTGTGTCAGACGTGCATTCAAAAGAAGGCCAAATTAAAAGTTCAGTCATGGGTAGACAGTAATAGAATACTCGGAGCACTTCAGAACGGGTTCAGAAGTGGTAGGCGCTTAGATGAAAGCCTGTTCCTGCTTACTCTATGCATAGAATTAGCTAAGGCGGAAAATAGACCTCTGTATTTAGCCTTCCTGGACATAAGCGGTGCATGTGACAACGTTAACAGGGAACTGCTGTGGAACATATTAAAACATGAAGGTATCGATCACGAGGTAATTGATTTTCTACAGGAAATATATCGAGAAAATAAAGTTTTCAAAATAATATGGTAAGGATTAAGAGTACGACAAGTGTCGAGGTACGCAAATGATTAATAAGGCAATGTTGTCCTCTATACCCGCTGCTGTTCATGCTTTATATGATTAATATGGAAAGAAGGCTACAAGAAAGCAATCTCAGTTATAATCTGTCGTACAGATTAGGCGGAAAGGTGGTTGAGCAATGACTACCGGGTTTAATATATGCGGACGATATTGTACTGTTAGCGGATAGCCAGGAAGATTTGCAAACGCTAGTTAATTGCTGTGCAGACGAAGGAGACGCTCTAGGATTCAGTTTTAACGCAACTAAGTCAGGTGTTATTATTTTCAACGATACAACTGATCAGGAGCTTACAATACAAGGCCATGAAATACCCCGAGTGGCAGAATACAAATATCTCGGGGTATGTGTAAACGAAGGGCTTATGTACACGGAAAAGCACGAACAGTCTCCCATAGCAAAAGGGCGAAGAGATGCCGGGATAATGAAACATCGGGCATTGTGGGGGTGCAACAGGTATGAAGTACTGAGAGGTATTTGGAAAGGAATAATGGTGCCGGGGCTTACTTTCGGGAATGCGGTTATGTGCTTATGGGAAGAAATTCAGTCGAGATTAGAAGTAAATTAGGGGCCTCTTGGAAGATTAGCACTAGGTGCCCACGGGAAAACCACAAACGAGGCAGTACAGGGGGATATGGGTGGTCATAGTTCCAAATACGGGAAGCTCAGAGTAAAACACTATACGAAGAACGCCTGAGGAAATTGGGCGATAACAGGTGGGCAGCTAGGTTATTTAAATACCTATACAGAAAGAGCGTTAATTCACAATGGCGGAAAAGAGCTAGGAAGCTAACAGTAATCATGCCAGATGCGAGGCCGGATAAAGACAGAGCATTAAACGACAGGTTAAAAACGCAGAAGGTAAAAATTGCATAGACTTAATGGAAGAGAAGCATAGTGTGGAACTATATCGATACTGGAAAAGGCAGATCAGGAAGGAAGCGTTTTATGATACCTCAAGAGGCAGTGCCCTAGGTCAGGACGTCTTAGAACACGCAGCTACAAAAAGAAATTTAACGAAGATGACACATGTGCTGTGTGTGGTAAATCGGTAGAAACAATAGAACACCTCATACTAAAATGTGATAGTTTCCATGTCGATGCGGGCACAGTCACTCTTCCCGGGGCCCTAGGGTTTAGAGATAACAATGATCATGTAAATAAATATGCGGTGGAAATTAGCAAAAAAGCGTTTGGAACATTGGTGGCTCGAAAGGAGAGAGGTGACATAAGGTTAAAAGTGTAGGAAGAAGTATTTAAAGAAAATGGCGAATTTTAGTAACTTACAACACAGTTAAACAAAAATAAAGGAAAAAGCTGAGCATGGTGGCAAATGCCACCACCCCGTTTTGAAGGGGTCGCTCCTACCTTCCATCCATCCATCCAGGGATGCATCCGGAAAGGAAACATCCGAATATGTTTGGATTTGGTCTTCACGTTTGCTGAGCACACCGATGTAATCACTGGAAGCTCCCGTAGTTAATGCTCTTAAGTCGAACATGGGGAAAACCTGTTTCCCCCTTTCATTTCGACGCGGTCCATCTTCGCCATCTTGCGTCAGGACAGCACCGGCTGGGCGAGGAGGGAAGTCTCCCTCATGGGGGAAGCGGAAACAGCGACGGGAGCGCCACCTACCTTACACGGAATTCCGCGGAGCCGTTGAGAGTCTCTCCTTGATCCGGCCAGCGTCACGAGCGGTTGCAGCCGCACGCTCTCGTCACCTCCCGGGGCGGGAGAACGGAGATCCGTAGTGCCTTGCCGTTGGACTTCTGGTTCCAGGCAGCGAAGCGAGCGCAGCAAACGCGCGCTATTTTCACCTTCCCCAGCAAATGCTAGGGGATGGCTTTGCTCAAAGAATGCGGCGCGCACGGGAAAAGCCGGCCGCCATTATCGGCGCATGCAAAGTTCGCTTTCGGTACCTCCGAAGTCGCGCCCCTGCCCCATCCGGTTAGTCGGAAGTCCTTCTTACGTAGTCTTCTGTTTCCGAGTTATGCCTCGATGATGTTTTGTAGCTAGCGGGCCCGCTCTGTGTATTAATTGCAAGTGTAATAAATAGCCTATGAGTGTTAACGCTTTGTCATCCCTTCCCTTTGTTCCCTCGAGCACAACCCCCCCCCCCGCGGCGGTTAGCGAACAGAACGCTGCATCCGAGGAGTGGGAGAGCGGGGGGGGGGGGGGGGGAGGGAAAGCTAGACCCTTCCCATATTTACCCAAACACTGAGGCAGTGTTGGAGGATAATTTTTTTCTCATTATTAGTGCTCGCCTGGCCGCATAACCTATCTACAATAGTCACTTTTGTGTACTGCTCTTGGCATTATTTTTTAAACCCGTATATAGGGCCTAATTTTTAACACCCTGTATGCCGACTTGGTGTTGTGTGCCCTCTTGTGGAGAGCTGTGTTGCGGCATATGACAATATAGCTGTAACTCCGTAAGTTTTATTGCCGTACCGCCGCGCCACCTTTGGTGCTTCGCGCTTTCGAACGATGATTTATTACGATTATTCGTAAAAATACTCGATTCGTATTCGATTTATATCTATCACTGTTCAATTCGTATTCGATTTGGTTTTTAGCAACATTATTTGTATTCGATTCGGAAGTAAGACTACGCTATTCGTATTCGATTCGGCCTTTAAAAAGTACTACAAATTTGCACACCCCTAAAGTTAAAGTTCCCACATGGCTATTTCGCGCTGTGTTCGAGCATGCCGCTCTTGTAGTAAGCCGTGCGTTCCTTCTGCAACCATGGGGAGCCTAGTCACATTAAATGCACCAAGTGGAGAGCCTTGCACGTGTTTCTCAAATAGGAGCGAACAGATTTCTGGGCGGGTTACCAGTCATCCTGACACTGCGGCGCTTGGGAATTCATGTTTCGAAGGGTCGTGTAACCTTATCTTTCCACTTTAGCACTGCTAACTAGAACACCAACGGGAATCAACGTCTACAAGGTGTCGTCTCCTCTTCACTGTTTGTCGACATTACGACTGCGCTTGTCTGCACCTTTGTTCGCGCGCGGAAGCTCAGCCATGTTGTGTGTAAATCATTCAAGGGAGCTAAAATGGATCTCTTGTGAGTGGCGTGCTGTCACTTATTTTTTTAGCATGTTGCAGAGGGCACGCGGGGACGCTAGCATCATTTACGACGGGCGCAACGATTTTTGCAAAGTCGGATGTTTTCAGAGGGGTAGAGAGAGCAACTTTATTAAAGCAGTCAAATTACGGTCTTCTTGGTTCGCCAGGACCCGCTGCTATGTCAGCGAGTCATCGATAAGTGCAGGCACTACAGGTCGGTGGAGGTGGGTAAGGGAAATAGGGTGAGGTAACCGCCGCGTTGCAGGCACTCAGGGTTTGCTCCACATATGCCATGGCTGTGGGACAGTGGGGGCGTTATGGTGTGCGGTGCTGTCGGAATAACAAGCTCCTATGTGAGGCCATAGTTGTGTTGGTATGATACCTTGCGGCGGATGTGTGCCTGCTGCGTGGCGAGGGAAGGATGGGGTTTGGGAAGAGTTGTTCTATTCTCCCTTATACTCTTATAACGATCGTTAGGATGTGTCCTGTAGGTTTCGGCGTCTTCAACCGATTCCTGTCTTGACGAGCGGATCGAAGGAGCCCTGCTGCTGATGGGACAGCTCATTATCCTCAACCCCTGTGTGACCAGGTAGCACGTATAAAATGACGACAATATTTGGTATGCGGTATGCTTTGTTGGACGCCATACGAGTGAGGTTTAATGGGTCTTCTCTGCATAGTGGGGAGTTGGTAGTTGGTCATTGCCGACGTCTGATGTTGTGCTTGGATGACTGCATGCGTTTAAAAAAAGGTTATGCTCGGCCGTCCTTTTTAGGTCTGGTCAATCATCGATCGTTCGCTGAAAGAACGCTGAGATAAACTTAACTGTGGGAAAGCAATGCATAATAGCTACCGTTCGGCGCAGTTTGCGCATTTTCAAGCCCAGTGTACACAATGCATGTTTTCGATAGTGTAGGGGTAAATACGAAAGGTACCAACTGTATACTAAATATCCGAGGCCAAGGCGCCAGTGCCATACAGTGAGTGCGTGACAGTACGGCGATGCAGGGATCGTTGCTGCTCGCTAGTTTTCTTATTCAAAATGCAGGGGAGGTATTTTACTGTCGCTCACAAATGCGCACGAGCGAGCGAATCGAAGGTGGCTTTGAAAAAACGTACGCGCGTGAGCGCGCTTCGACCATGGTCTCGCTGGCGCGAGGACTCTTAAACGCCTGTTTAATTAATTATTTTTTTATTTAAACAACGTGACCTTTTGGAGGGACCACACAGGCACATGGCCACACGACCACCACTACTTCTAATAAACCGGTTGGCAGTTATCTCTTCGACGGTTCTATTTTCGCCTCTCCCGCAAGTTTGGCCCTCTCGGGACTGAGCGTTCGCGTGCGCCAAGGGGACTCTACACCTGCCGCGCCCATTTACTCGCCGAGACTAGACGAAGGCAGCCAAGAACGGGGTCAGGCGAACGCCAGCGTTAATTACTTCTTTTATCTCCGAAACAAGCGCCCGGTTTCCGCCACTCCTGGTATGTTTAATCCTTCGCAGAAAGTCGGAGGTCTGTCGCCACTTCTCAGGGGAGAAATTGGAAAAAAAGGCCGATGGGGAGACGCACTCTCACCGAGTGCCGAGAGATAGTAATGGAGGTGGCTCCTCGCAGCGGCGCAAAATAGCTGCACTTAATCGCTTGCTGTCGGACGCTACGATTGCACAGACGCGGGGCCGAACGCGCGCGTAGCGGCAGTGCACGCTTGTCGCCAAGGTACGGGAAGCGAGCGTCAAAGTTTATTTCTTGCTTGTTACTAAAAAAAGGGACAAATATGAAAAAAATGAGGGATTCACATACTTCAAAAATGTCTATAAGGTATACGTCGGCGCTGCGCAGTTTTGAGTGGCGAGCGAAGTTGGGAAGGCCGCAGACGGTTCCACTCGAAGCCGAGTATGGACCTATACTGCGTTTCATACATCAGGTGCACCGCTGTGAAAGGTACGGAAGTAGTCCGTACGGAAAAATAAAGGGAGGCGTGTTACTCCGCGCTTGTTCTGCCGCTGAGTGGTTTAAGGCACGAGAAAGCGACGGCTTGTCGTTAGCGGTGAGAGTGCATTTAATTAAGATGATGGCAAAGGTGTCATATAGTAGGCCTGCAGGCAAAGCTTTTAATATGTTTCGCTCGCCACAAGGAGCGCCTTACTTTTTGGTCGTGGATGCAAGCAGCGCAGACAAGAGCGCTAGCTTTGACAGCGTTGCACCTGATGTATGAAACGAAGTATAGATGCTTCGCACCGACGTGCACGTCGAGGCCATTATTTGGCAACAATCGTCCGTTCCGGCGATGGTGTGAAGGGGCGGAGTGAAACTCGGTGTTGTGATAAAATGTGACTAAACAAACAAAAACGCATGTATGCGCGCAGCAACGTGGAGAACGTATCGATAATGTTCTCGGCAAAACTGCTCGGCACCGCCCACAAGAGGCATGTCGACTGTGGCTCTGCAAATGTGGAATGAGAAAAGGAGTGAAATGAAAGTTCGAGACAGCACTGGTCTCTGGCACTTGAGTAAACAGGGGGCAAAGAAGTCTCGTGTAGCGGCGGGGTGAGCCTGCAACGGCCTGGCTGCAAGCATAACTTTTTCATGCACTCGTTCTTCGACAAAGCGGTGACATTGACGCAGGACCGTTAGCTATATGCGCGGACACCCCAAGGAATAGCACGCGATAGCGAGTTACACGTATGCGCCTTCACGTTTTTAAGTACGATACTCCATGAGAGAATGCTTTTTCGCCATGGAAAGAAGATTGACAGCGTAACGAAAATGCAAGCTATGCATTCAAAGTAAAGCGGAAAAAAAAATTGCACCATAAATTCGATATTCACGACTTTTTTTCTTTATTTACAGCAAATGGGTGTTGACCAAAAGTAAAAATAAATTAATGCAAGGGTGATCACACGATGTGATGCGACAAATCTGCGTTAGCAGTAAGCATATTTGTACGTACATACATTTCGCTTTTACATGGAACGCCTTCGCACTGAGTCTTTCGTTTCACCGTCGCTTTTTCGTTTCTCCGCTGTGTTGGATTATGAAGTTATAAGGGGCGGGAGCCAACCTTTTCCAGGGTAGAAGTGGGTGATGTACACGCACGCACGCAAGCACACACACACACACACACACACAAACGCGCGCGCGCGCGCGCAGACCGTGGATTTTGCCGAAAGAGGACTATACTGCTAACGCACTAGAGAAAAACAAACGAAACGAACAGGAAGATAAGCCAGGCACTTCACACATGACAGCGCGCATTATCATCCTGGCTGGGTACTGCGCAAAGTAAATTTATTTACAAAAAATGCAAGCGGAAGGGCGTCATTCGCCAGTGTGCCCGTTAGAAAGCTTTTCTGGAGGAACGCCGAAGGAAGGAGGAGGAGTATAAAGTGACGGTGGGGTGAGTGGAAGGATGCTTGTGAGCGTGCACGCACGCTCGCACACTCGCACACACGGACATCTTGAATGCCTCTATATGGCCCTTCGCTTGTGCATACTGAACGTTTATCGTGGTGGCTCGAGGGCAGCAAGGCACTGCCAACATGTATTACTGGATTCCGCCGAGGTTGAAGTGCTCAAGGTAGCGTCTTGGACTTCGTAAGCTACATTGAACATAACAGCTTTCGGTCTTTTGCACTCTAGTAATTTTCCTTGACTTCGCAAAGGCTTACGATAGCGTCCTTTAGAGCTCAATACTGAATAGTTTGCAAGGTACAAGTGTACAGGGCCATCTGCTAAAATTCATTCAGTCCTTCTTCAGTGATCGTGCAATTCGACTGCGGTTAGGGAGCACCATAAGCACCGAAAGGGCTGTATCGGGAGGTGTGCCTTAGGGAAGTGTTCTGCCCTTCACTCTTTTTACGTTGTAATGGCTGGCCTTCCTGATTAACTTCTCAAAAATTGCAGACATATGCTTATGTCGATATATGCAGACGACATTTCTCTCTGGTTTGGTTTGGTATTATGGGGTCTAACGTCCCGAAGGGACTCAGGCTATGAGGGATACCGTAGTGGAGGGCTCCGGAAATACCGACCACCTGGGGTTCTCTAAAATAGAGTGACATCGCATAAAACACCGGCCTCTCGCATTTCGCCCCCATCGAAATTCGACCGCCACGGCCGGGATCGAACCCACGTCTTTCGGGACAGCAGCCGACTTCCATAACCATAACCGAGTTTCATAATTTTTGCTGATTGTTCTCTTGATAAGGTCACAGGGGAGATCGCCGCGGCTTTTCACATTCTTCTATGAATACAGCCTGGTCTATACGCGTTACTGAAGCCGTGTCCTCCACAGCGGCCGAAAGTGTTGCCATTGATTCGGCTTTACGGAAGCTGAGGCCTTGTCCGGCGCAACCTGCTGGGATCCTGACGGATTCAAAACCCTCCCTTCAAATATTAGAGTTCTGGTTCCCTTCTGATGCCTTGTCTCTTAGCTCTAAACGCATGGTGACCCATCTATATAGTAGAGGCTTCTCCCTGGATGCCTTTACAATGGGTGCCCTCACATATAGGTGTCATAGGCAACGAGGTGGCGGATAGCCTCGCCCACAAAGCGCTGTCAGGTAGTTCATCAAGACAATTCCCTCAAGATGCCAAGACACTCTTAGATGAAACGGTGCTCAGCCATTTCAATACCCTGTGGAGTTCACCCAACAAGCCACGTGTGACCAAGGGACTAAAAAGATCCCGAGCCACATTAGTACATCCCATTCGCACGAGCTCTGTTCGTACCCCTACGTGGGCTTATAAGACGGGACTGGCTTTTTCTCCGCTATGTTCAACATGTGACGTGTTCGGGTATATGGTCTTATCTTATGTGCTGTCTGGTTATGTGTTGTGCTGGTTATTATCTTATGTGTTGCCCAGTGTACAAAGCGCAAAGGTGTGTGTTGTCCGCTTCCCTCAAGAAGAGAGGAGCCCCTCACAGTTCCCTTCAGGACATTGTCTACCCGCCCGGAAAAGAGTCATGTAGAAAGGAGGCTTCGCGTCTTCTTTTATAGTTCGTCCAGGGCTCAGATCTGTTCTCCAGATGGTGACAGCAGGAGTATAGCGGCGTAGATCAGCCAGGCCTCAGGTATGTGCCTTATTTGTGGACCATATTTAACATTTAAATGTCCCTACGTTGGAGCAATTGCCAGCAGAGTCCGCAAGGTTAATCCCACCTGTAGCTTGCAACAACCTCAACGCTACTCAACTCAACTCAGACCGAGGTTGGTGTACGTACTGTCGTCAACGGATGAGAAACTATCCATTGTGCGCGTGGCCTTACGTATACCTGCTGCCGCGTGATGCCTATTCTGGCCGTTATAACTGAAATACCCATCACCATAACTTGCTGTCTAATCCATCCTATGCCTCAGAGAAAAGATGCGCACACGCGTTGTGTCCACTGAAGCCTCACTGCCGTGCCGTAAGCCGATGGGTAGTGGGTGCGTTCTTGTCTGCATAAGTGCGTGTAAAATTTGAAGCTGGAATACAATGATATCCTACAGAAAAAAACGGCTTAGGTAGAAACAGAACATTCACGTCTGTGCTAATTTTTCAGCGAATTTTTCTGTACGCTTCCAACCCAAAGAAAAATCTAGGACCGCGTTTTGTACCGATTGCTTTCGCGATTCATCCGCTTGCTTCCTTGCCATCGCTCAGCCTATTCCTTGACACTCCAGCCGGTTACTGACTCTGCTTACTTAGCTGTCAGTGATGTAGTCGCAAGTCACAACTGCCAATAGTAGACGGCCCAGAAAATGGATATGGAAATGAATCGTTAAACAATAAGACCCCTAAAACCATTCTCTAGGCTGATGATAACTATGTTTTGTAATTACCATAGAGATTCAGACGCAGAAGACGTACCGGTTACTAGAATGAATTACAAACCAACAGGAAACTGTGCCTCGCATGTAAGAATCGCAATAACAGGTTGTGCCATCCCTGCTCCCCCCGCAAAAAATAAAAAATACAGTAAACGAAACATCTTCCCTCTGCCTCTCAGTAAGAAGGAATAGCAGCCGCCTTATGATTGCAACGTCCGGAAAAACTCGTTCCTTCCCGTTGGCTCACGCTCTTTTTATCATTAATATCTCATTTGGCTTATTCAATACGGATTGACTCCAAAGTGTTTAGAATATGAGGGACGAACTTTGTTCTGCCTTTGAAAAGTAAAAAGAAAAACAATGTCGCCGATTACGAGTGCGCTGCGATAGTCGTCAGTACAAAAGCTGTCTTCCGCTATGATGAGCTCAAATTTTTACGCTGGTTTTCGACTCATCTTCCCCTGTCTGTACGAACGAAGGTGGTCATTAGAGTGGGACGCTCAGGAAGGCATACCTGAAATTCAAGGTTTTGATGAAAGGCGAAACCAGGTAGCACTCCGCTGAGGGAAAAAAGTTGAAAGGAAGTAGAATTACATGCGGCACAGCCCTCCCTTCGTCGAGTTCAAGTCGCTCTTTCTAGCCTATTAGTTGAATTCGTTCTGGATGAGTGTTATTTATGAACCAATTTGTGTGATACCGTGTGCGCGCTGGACTAAAGAAAGTTTTCGCGCATTGCTGTCATATATCCAAGTAGACTAAAATCAACACAGAGCTCAATTGTGCATGGATGTATAGATTTATTGGGGAAAAAGGTAAGAGAAGTGCCGTGAAATATTTTTCCAATCGCCTGCAGCAACACTTCAGAATTTGAAGGATTCTATGCTAGCTGGCTTCTTTCCATAAAATAATAGAAAAGATCACCATAATATTGAAATTTCTGGAACGGTTCATTTGTTCTTCCAAGGCTCCGCCGTACGGGGCAGACGAAGGTTATCTTAATCGCCCGATATTCTAATCAGGGCGAGGTTTCTTACAGTGCAGATTAAAATAACGTGACGCTTTTCAATGGTTCCCTGGTCAGTTCACACAAAACAGAAGATCAATGAAAATTAGCTTTATAGGAATCAAAAGCTGAATGGAAGGCATATCTAAGAACAAGGACGTTCTGGCGGGCTAGTTGGTTCATGATGAACAGAAAGGGTATAAACTGCGCTAACAAGACGGGGTTGATTTGTGTGCCTCTCGTCCCGTCTTGTTCGCGCAGTTTGTACCCTTTCTGTATATCTAAGAAGTTTATTCAAAGGCCTCTTAAGCCTTTAGCCTCTTTAGCCTACTTAAGTAATCGGTTTAAGCGATCGCGTTTCTTTGATCGCTAAGCATCAATGCGGATTCGTGGAAAAATCCCTCTGCTCTTACTGGTGACCAACTGGGACTCGATTTTGCAGTTCGACTTACTACTAACACTTGTTAATTAGAACAGCTAATTTAGTAAGTTGGTATATTTCATATATTGAAGGCGCAAGGACAAATGAGGAAATTATATGCGGTTTCTTGCTACGTCCACGTCTCTGTAGAACTGCAGTTAGGATGGACTTGAATGAGCGTCTCATATATTTCGCACAAGTACACCTCATTCAGAAGAATCTGGAAAGATTCTTCTGGACATAGCCTTTCATACTTTCTGCATGGTGACTAACGTTCCTTGGTTCTTATACGTTTCACTAGCGCTTACCGGAATGCACGCATTGTGATGAGTAAAATAGGACACGTGTACGCCTAGCAGAATAAGTGGAGAAAACCAGGCGTTGTAGCGCTGAGGTCATGTTCCTCATACCTTACGAATTTCAGGCTACTAAAAAGAATTAAGGAACATGCTTGCTCAATTTCTTTTCTTTTTTTTTAGAGAAGTCCCAGGTCAACCTTGTGCAATCATGATAAAGCAAACAAAGAAAGAGAAACATAGTAGATGAAACACGATGGCGTGTTTAATTCATTCAGAACTTCTGAATGTATTCGAGTCAACGGACGCGAGCAGCTTCAAGGCGCGGGCGCGCTGAAAGAAATCGTGCATAATTAAAGTTCCGCCGTCGCTCCCCTTTGTTTGAGATCCAGTGAAGATCAAACTTGCCTGTCGGCGCCGGGACGTTAGATGAAGACAACAATCGGTAACTTCAAGGGCCACGAGAAAAAAAGAAAAAGCGGATGGGTCGGGGATGGGGGAGTCTGAGGGACTTCATTGTTCCTAATCATTTTGTTCTTAGGCCGCCTCCCCGGTTTGCTTAATGAGCGTTCTTGTACGAGCAGCGGGCATGCTTTCGACTATTGTTCTTTTTGTATGGCATAGGAGTTTTACAACTTGGAAACGAGTAAATGATTGCTAGCCAAGCAGCGATTATTCTTTCTTTATTTACTATTTACTGAATATAATCGGGTCGCTCCCCCCCCCCCCCCCTTCCCCCTCCGTACTGTCACTTCGGTAATGTTTGCAGCATCCATTTAAACAGAATAAAAAGTGTCCTTTTCTTCGTTTCTTTCAGAGTGCACTTGTCCTCGCGCTGGACAGGCGGAGTAGCTTTCAGTGTACCGGAACGACCATCACCAAAACACGAGAGTCCCCTGCCATGCACGCAGTATATCTGGTTTAAGGTTTGCCTCGTTGGAGTTGCAGCTTCAGAACTGTTTTACGCGCGTTCGATAATAAAATGCAAATGTTCGAACATTGATACCGATCCTCGCAGTTCGGTCGAGACAGCGCTCGTAAATCTGCACGCAGTGGTTCCCCAACGATGCGCTGTCAACACGCCAACGACCAGTATATATATGCTGTTTGCGTCAGGCAACTTTGCAGTATGCGAAAGTCGCCGGATCGTATAAAAGCAAAATTATGAAAGCGCGCCTGAGGCGTCGCTGCTGTACGCGCTCTTCTCCGACGGACTTGCCGCGAAGCCCATAGAGCACGCTGTTCTGAGCCCTTGCTGTGGACTTCTTTCCTCCACCGCAATTCACTACTCCTCGTAGCGCTTCCCTTTGATCTGTATGGCGCTGCTTGGAAAATTTTTGCTCCCTGCGGATTCGCTTCGGTTCCGGGACCTCCATGAGAGCTATGCGTCCTGTTCCTGGGCGTCGCAAATTGCGTCCGCTCGAGTTTTAGTCGCAATGTCTGGAGCCGGGTGTCCCTTGGTGCTGAGCGAGGCTGGCCACGTGTGTCCCCGGGGGCTAATAGGGAAGGAACTCGCGTAAAGGAGTGAATTGCCCCGCCACGCACGATTGGCTGATTGAAGCACTCGCGCACGCACTCCGGAAGAACGTCGAAAGCCCACCTCGATTGGCGTCGCTATAGAGAAAAAAAGAATTACGGAACGCTCTAGCTTTCGAGTCCCGGCAGTAGACGCACCGAAAACGCGGAAGGCGGCCAAGCAAGCCGACTTGCGACGTACCCTTTTTTCCGACTCCTTGCTCTTGACTGCGCGGCGAATCCGAACTGTACCGCAGCAGATAAGCTAAGAAGCGCTCGGTCACGTCCAAGGGTGCATGAAAATTTACTGACGAATCAGATGCTCTTGATTCGCAGAAGTTCTCTGTTTATTTCGGTGCTGTTTTATGCGGCTTTTCTTCTGTCAGGGCAAGCTGGCTCGGCGTGCCCCTGCAGGCTCACTCCATGTATGGCGGTCTCTGCTTTACTATTTACAACCAGCCTGGTTCTGGCGAGGGTCGACTTTTTTTCCCCCAACTGTTCCAGCCAGCTACCATTGATACGGCAGTGTTCGCAGACAAACGGCCAGAGTATAGTGGGGCTGCTCCGTACTTCTCGAAGGGATAGCGACTACGTGCCTGGGGAGAAATCGATCCAGAAGCTGATTTGTTAGCCCCGCATTTTCCCTTGGTGCAGAAATGCTGGATCACTATGATAATATCCGACGATGTCCATTTTTAAGCTCGTGAAATCGAGCAGAGAGGGGGCGGGGGGGGGGTCGAAATTTCGAGGAAATTGTCACGCCCCATTCGCTCCCTTCTTTCTACCCATCTTTTCTCTCCGACCGGAAATGGAACTGTAAAAGCGTGTCCGCTTCCGGGGTTCTTTCTGTCTCTCTTTATATATTTTCCCCAACTTCTGCAGCCATATACCCCCTGAGGACGACGAGCACTCAGCGGGCTCCAGCGTCGCACCGTCGCGCGGAAAAGCAGGCCGTACTGAAATCGAAAGTGAGGGTGAAATCGGGCACCCCAATACTCGCTCTCATTTCTTCCGAGTGCTTCAGAAAAGTTTTACACTCGGCGATAATGGCTTGCGGTGATGCGAGCTTCCTGTGGGCGCCGGTGCCGCCGGAAAGCAGACGACAAAAATTACGGCTGCAAACTTTCGCGGGCCCCCTAAAGCGTCATTCATTTCTTAAGCCGCAGCAATCAACGACAACAGCGAGATAGCAAAGCATGGGGCTCTCGTCGCCCCTTGGGAGTGGTGTGGAATTCGCGATGCATGCTCAAGGGGCGCGCATCCTGCGTGTGCAGTGTGCAAGGACTGCAATGCGAGAGCGCTAATGCATTACGAGTGCGCGCACTAGAAAAAAAATAAATAAAAAGTGAGCAGAAAGAGCGAGGAGACGACAGAAACGTTTTCTTGCTCGCAAGGCGAAGAAAACTGTTCGAAGAAAATAGTTTCAAGGTCTTGAGGTAATAAGCAATTGCAGAAGAGAATTGTTTTGCAAAAAAATATATATATAAACAAAAGTTTCTACAAGTGTAAGAAGAGGAACGTGCAAGATCCTGCCTGTCTCTAATCAAAATACAAGCGTAAGAGCAGGTTACTCGAACCGAACGGTTTGCTTGGGGCGCCTCCCAAAGCACTATCACTGCGGGAAATTATTGCTCTCACTGTCGGCTGATCTTTTCTCCCCGAAGCTCCAGGCGTGAGAGCACGTTTTGGAAGGCCCTAGGTTTTCTCTAAGTGTGCCGCATTACTTGCACTAAAGATTCGGGCTTGTGATGCAGCAGCCTTCCACTCATCGCAGTTTTATTGCGCAAGGCTTTATTGTCTACGGATAAAAGTGAGATCTTAAGGCACGTGCATTTTGCTTGTGCGCGGCCTCTATTTCATTGGCACGACAGTAGAGTGCCGTCAGTAGATGAACATCAGATTTGCGGACTTTATCGCCCTTCCAAACTTTCGGTGTTTTAAAGAATTAACCTGTACTTTAGTGTTCTTTTTTAGTCGACATAAAAGGCCTTACACCAAACCCCTGTGCGTTGTGCTGGTGTTTCTTTATTTCCTTACATAATAATGCCGACATATTCGTGCCTTTAAAGATTTTGGGCTGCACTCCGCTCTTATAGACGTGACTGCTTGGATTTTACCACTAAATTATTAATGCCACATGATTAGAGGTCTCGTTCACGAGAAAAGCCAGCGTCCGTTCCTATACGTCTCACGAAAAACCAGGTCGTCTATGTGCCACGATGGGCTGGTGTCAATGAAGTTAATTGAAATAAATTCAGTGCAATTTCCACCTGCTCAACGCGGCATCAGCTCATTGGTCGAGAGATAGACGGCCTCCCGAAGGACGATCTGTGCAAAAGTGAGCCTTACGGGAGCTCGGGAAGAGCAGCCCTGGTCTCAAGCCCCACCGATGGCTGTACTTGAAACATCCACCTGTCGCTTAACCGCTGCACTAATGTGCCAGTCTAGTGGTATGAGGACTGGTGGTATGAGTATAGAATGACCAATTCCGCGTATATGAACATTAATCCATTAACTCTGTCCTATAATACACTTACGGCGGAGCTTAAGTGCCTCCTCTATTTTTTTTTTGCTTCATGCTGGTGGTGTTTGCCCTGCGAAAAACGTATAAGTTGGCCTGAGAGGCGACCTTTTGCTCAAAATGGTATTGGCCAGTTTCCAATAGCAGCAAATGACGCATTTTCGGCAGGTTCATTGATCCGCTTGCCGCGCCGTTTCTTTCGAGGTGCGATGCGGAGAAATATCCAGACCCTCACGTCGTTAAAAATGTTTAATGCTATTTTGATGCCTTCGAACGGTTATGTTTATATCCTCATGTTGGCTTCTTATGCTCACTCCTTCTTGCACAGAACTCACACAAGAACAGTGTAAATAAAATCAGTACACTAAAAAGAAGAATGAAAAAAGAACTAGCCAGTGAACCACACCACCGACCTCAACTTACATAGTTACCGACCGGGGAAATCCCCTTCATCGCTATAGCCTCCCCCCCCCCCCCCCCGCGCTTTCGCAGGAAGTGAGAGAGGCGGCGTCAATATTCGCTTGTTACCAGTGCCCGGGCGAATGTGCTGTGATTCTGTCTTCGAGAGGGGCGCACTGGCACCCCAGATGCATACTAACCGAGCCCCTGGACGTTAACTTTCCAGATGTGAAGAAAGCTCTGCTCATCCCGAATCAATGTCTATTGAAACGCGTTCAACGATACGTACGGCTGCCTAAGAATTTGAAGCGTCTTCCCGCCTCCCCCTGGATTCATTCGTCGGGCATTCATTCGGGTGTTCGGCTTTCAATGCCCGCCCCGCGCAGTTATACAATAGCGTAGGTTCTACAGCGTCGGTGGCGACATCTATCGCCGGCCAAAGCCGCATATTCGAAATGGGCGTCGGGTCTTAATCTGCGAGGTACCTTTTTCGGAAAACCTTTTAATAGCAGATAAAAACATAAAACCAGTCTGATTTAAGAAGGACTTTGCTTTAGCCTGATAAAAATGTTAAAACAAAATGTTAAACCATTGAATTTTGTTTTTAAAAATGCAAATGCAATAAGCGCCAATTGCTTTTGCACTTATTCTATAAGGGGATGAGCTGTGCAATGAACCAAAATAATTGTGATACAATCACTTGTCAAATTGTAATAATAGAATGACCGAAAATAATGCTTTTTCTTGTAGGCATCTTTTGAGAAACAATGCAGCAGTAAAAAAAACAAAAACAAATTACACGCTTTTACTTTTTGTGGCTAATTTCACAGTCGCATACTTTAAAAGTAAGTGCACATAGTTTCAATCAAAATCTTGGACAGGGAAAAAGTTGGGATTTCTTGTATAAGAAGGATTGGCAAAAAACAAATTTCGAGAAAAACAAGCAAGAATATTAGGAATAACTACAAATGTCATAAGGGTAGTTAAAAACCATCATATTTGTAGCTCTGCTCCTCCTTAGTCTTGGTTTTTCTTGATTTTGTTGATGTAGAAGCTTAGTTTTTCTTGTGCTTTTGCGGCACCAATAGACCGAAAGGAAGATTTCCACATACTCTGTTGGTCACCTGTCAGGCAAACTTTCTGTGTGTGCGGACTAGGTTTGATCCCAGTGAGCTTTAGAACGTCTTCCTTACCTCTGATACCATTGCTGAAATTACACATGCCATCACACAAACGCAACTTCAATGTTGGCATCCTGACATAGCCATCCAAGGTGTTCCAAACGTCTTGCGTTGCTTTTGTGAGCGTTTTAGTTATAAACGCGAAATAGACATAGATGATAAGAAACGGATTATAAGTGTAACTGAGAAATTATCAAGAAAAAAAAATGGCAGGGCTTTAACGTAGTTAGGCCGAGTAGAACTTGCGAAATCTTTTTGCTCTTAGCTGGAAGTTGATGGAGACGACGGTATGCAATGCACAGTGCGAAAGTGTGTTGCAGTTTTAACACGAGGCATGAACAGCTGCGGCAGTAGTGTAGGGCTCTCGTGCAGAGGCCAGCGAAGCTGATGTGATCTCGCCGCCGCGGGTTCGAAACCCAGTCGCGGCAATATATATTTTATTTCGGCTGGTTGGCCAAGGTCAACCTCGTGGTCATGCAAGCCACGCGATTCTCGGTTGGGTTTGACCCTGTAAAGTAGTGTTTTCGCCCTGCAGTGCTTTCGCATTTCAGTGCTGTGGCTAATAATGCAAAACTGAGGCTTTATTCCGCTGTAAAACTTTTAGTTTCTGTTTCGCGCGATGTGCGCCGAGTTACAACTTTGGCTGCATCTTTGTAACGGTGTTAATTAGAAACATAATTTTTGTTGCAATTAACTCTGAAATGAATAGAAATTTTGGTGAGAAAATTTTGAAAAATTGAATTTCATCAAAAATATTGCGTTTCAAAAGTGGCCTCAAACCTTATAACGGCGCTGCTGTCAAAAAAGGAAGAAAAATGTTTTCTTAAGCAGCTCAAATATTATCAACTGCTAGCTACCATCTCTACAGGACACGTTTTCTATTTCCTTTCTTTCAGAATTTGCGGCGAAACCGACTTAAAACACATATATTAGTTGCATCGCGCCGCTGGAAGTGGGTGTTCAAGCCTCTACGAGTTTGTGTTCTCAGCCTGGTGCAACATACTAAAGTTTGTTTGGCACAACTGCGCCGAGTTAGGTTATTCTGGCGGGGATTGCGCTGAAATGCAGGTGGGATTCGCAATTTCTACTCCTGTGTCTTTTCGGTTTTGTTGGCCTCTTATGGCCTTAATTGCCTCGGCTGTGCCACTAAACCACAAATACTACTGTACTACTATGCTGCCGCTGTTTCGGAAAACCAGTGCAGCTGTGAAGAAAATGAGAGAGATTGTTTACAACATTCGTAGACAGTGCGAAAGCGCGGCGTGTCTATATTTGCAGAAAGTAGTCTTCTCGGCCCCTGATGAGATAGGGAAGATTTGCAAAGAAGTGAACGGCTCGAAAATTGTTTCACAAAAATATGACGTGAAACGCGAAATCAAATTTGTGCTATGCCAGGAAGGTGCTGTGTACTCGATCCCACTACCGTGTGGTAAACAATATGTAGGGCAAACTGCAAGATGCCTCAGTGTACGCCTCAAGGAGCTTCACAATAATGTACATGAAACGTTGAAAGCACACCTAGGGATACACTGCAGGGATTGCGACAGCAAAACATTCAGGCCATATTTTGCAGAAACAAAAATAAGCAGTCACAACGATCGGCTAACTCTAGAAATTCCTGAAGCTGCAGAAATCGGAAGGGTATGGGAAGCATGTGTCAGCAGCCCATCTGTGACTGAGAAAATGAACTGAGGTTTTTAGCAACTTAGTGGCGCCGTTGTTGTCGCCATGAACGGCTGTATAGTATGAATTGTCTCTGGTGTTTCTTGGTAAGTTTTCTTTTGTTGGTTCAGCTCGTCATTTATTTCCGCGGGCGAAGCAGCAAACTTCAGTTGTAAGTCAGCGCTCGTCCTCGTCTGTCTTCCTTCGTCCCTGTTTCAAATCGCGCTGCATTGCTCATTGGATTATCAACTTGCCCAAGCTTCATTACTAGCGCATAGGCTGTGTAAATAGATGTACTGGCGCCCCGTACGCATTCAGCGACACTGTCAAACGCGATGACAGCCCAAGAATCCGGCCTCAACTTGGGTTTTTGTCGTTCTTCACATGTTTCCAACGAGTGAGCGCGTCGTAGGAAATAAAAGTTGCCTACTGAGGTGACTTTCAGGGGCCCTTTTACGGCCAGATAACAGCGGAGATACGCTGGCGCGTACTATGACCCTGCGAAAGAGGATAATTAACAGGAGCATTAACAACGGACACGTAAAGACGGCGCTCTTTTCGTGAGACATATCAACTTCAACTACCATTGTCCCATAGTTGGCGTTGGTTTGAGAAACGCGCACTCCGTAACGCTGAGTGCGCGTCCTGGACGTGCAAGGAGTGCTGCTGTGACTGCAAGGTGACCCGAACCTATCTTAACCAGCCTGCTAGTTAACACGCCTTAGTTGTATTTTGATACACACCACAGCTGGCGACGCTGTGCCGAAGACAACGCTCTTCTAACTCGAAAGGCCTATGCTAAAAATTGCCAACCGTTTTAAGTGAAACACCCTGTATAATCGGTGTAAAATCAAGAGGCAGGGATAGTGAAGAGTGGGGCACGGAACGAACGACAGTTTATGATAACCTAGCCCTAAGTTTAGAGGAGACATGGCAGCGTGAGCAAGGTGGGCACATGTATGTAACTTTTTATGCTGATTTTAGCACTGCATTTTATTTTAAGCAAGCTGATGTAGTGTTGAGTGATGACAATTATCACCTTCGTAACCTCGTCTCCATGGGGCGTTAAATAATTGAGAAGAAAGGGCACAAGTTTTTTTTTATGTCACCATGTTTTATGTCACCATGGAAGAAACACGTGGACAATCACTGCTTACCCCTGTAAGTGTTTCTTCCTTAGGTGTTTATGGTGTTCGCGCTGCAGTTATGCCTCAAGAAAGTAACCGACTTGCCCAAAAGCTCGTTTTACTGCTTTGCTTTAGGCTAGAGAAATGCGGCATTGCAACCAACAAAAGCTCTGATCGTCTGATCTTTCTGTCTTCTTTATGGTGATATCAAGATTGTGGTGCTCCATCCTCGGAAGATAGATAGATAGATAGATAGATAGATAGATAGATAGATAGATAGATAGATAGATAGATAGATAGATAGATAGATAGATAGATAGATAGATAGATAGATAGATAGATAGATAGATAGATAGATAGATAGATAGATAGATAGATAGATAGATAGATAGATAGATAGATAGATAGATAGATAGATAGATAGATAGATAGATAGATAGATAGATAGATAGATAGATAGATAGATAGATAGATAGATAGATAGATAGATAGATAGATAGATAGATAGATAGATAGATAGATAGATAGATAGATAGATAGATAGATAGATAGGTAGATAGGTAGGTAGGTAGGTAGGTAGGTAGGTAGGTAGGTAGGTAGGTAGGTAGATAGGTAGATAGGTAGATAGATAGATAGATAGATAGATAGATAGATAGATAGATAGATAGATAGATAGATAGATCGATAGATAGATAGATAGATAGATAGATAGATAGATAGATAGATAGATAGATAGATAGATAGATAGATAGATAGATAGATAGATAGATAGATAGATAGATAGATAGATAGATAGATAGATAGATAGATAGATAGATAGATAGATAGATAGATAGATAGATAGATAGATAGATAGATAGATAGATAGATAGATAGATAGATAGATAGATAGATAGATAGATAGATAGATAGATAGATAGATAGATAGATAGATAGATAGATAAATAGATAGATAGATAGATAGATAGATAGATAGATAGATAGATAGATAGATAGATAGATAGATAGATAGATAGATAGATAGATAGATAGATAGATAGATAGATAGATAGATAGATAGATAGATAGATAGATAGATAGATAGATAGATAGATAGATAGATAGATAGATAGATAGATAGATAGATAGATAGATAGATAGATAGATAGATAGATAGATAGATAGATAGATAGATAGATAGATAGATAGATAGATAGATAGATAGATAGATAGATAGATAGATAGATAGATAGATAGATAGATAGATAGGAGGAGGGAAAGGCAGGGATGTTAACCAGAAAGGGGTTCCGGTTGGCTACCCTGCACTGGGGAAGAGGGATTAGGGGACTAAAAGGAGGAAGAGAGAAGGGAAAAAGGCATAACACACACACGCACAACGCTGTCACATCCTCGGAAACCCGCAGTACATCCGACTTAGAAGAACCGCGCGCCTCATTTCGCTGTTTCTGTTATGCGGTTATACGGCAGACAAGCTCCACCGCTCGTAACAGCTTCCATGCGAAGACTAAATTACAACCGATACCATATCTTGTCTCTTTGTCATTTATTAGCCCCGTCTTTGAAGCGGAAGCCGGTGGATAACATTGGTTGCCAGTTACTGGTTCGCATGTCTGAGGCACTAGCTGCTGATTGTAGAGCGGCCAGAGAACGAACCGGCAAACCAATCGTAAAAAAATGTCCTGGAGTACCATCCGGCGCTTGTGATGCTATCTTTTATCTTCTGTGCGTCTGTGATCGAGTGTTCCACCCATTAGAATTTACATTTGCTGTCTCGCCTAAACTATAATTCTGAGAGCGAAAAGTTTGCCTCGCTAGTTGCATTATAAGTTCTAGGCGGTTGTTTATGTGCTGTATGCTTGCAAAAATCCCAGACGAAAGGCGCACTAATCGGAAGTGTAGAGGGGCAGCACTTTACTGGCAGTATGAGTTGAGAGTTCCAGCTTTTACTAATGCTGCGCGGGTGAAATGGTGGTTGCATAATGAACTCGGACGCTTTAAATATATGCAATATATGCAAACTCTCATGTTGCCTTGCGCAAGTATGTGTCACAGCAGCGTTAAAGTTTTGCTCTGCCTGCAAGTTGAAGAAGGATAATCCATCGGCTCCACTTTTCAAGCAACATTATATTAACCAGAGTCTTGTGTACCGCTTTAATGCTGTGTTTCCACAGTCGCGCAATCTTTTATGCTTGAAGTAGGCAACATATTTCATTACACCAACATTTTTCTCGGAAGCTAGCGCATTTGTGGAGTAGGTCAGATAACCGCACTGATCGGAAAAATAATGCTGCTAATGGAGCGCGCGCGCCGCATGAATAAGAGTGCATATCCGCATGAATATCACGGTGATTTTTTTTAGCTTCTATGTCATTTAATTTCCTTTCGCATTACCGCAGTAGTGGTTTTCGGTGTCCCATCTGCGCTGCTGCGGTGTGCCTTTTAGGTTATTGAGAATATGAAATATTTTCCCTGTACGTTGCTTATATTACTGCGTGTGCATTCTATTGGTTGCAGGTGGTGATGGGAGGGGTGGGAAGAAAACAGGCAATTTTAGAAAACAACCTTTTTGCTCTGTTTTTTTTTCCTGAGGGGTTAAAACAGAAAAAGTACTGCAGACAATCTGCAAAGTTCGTAAATGAGGCATTAATTATTTATTCTAGCGAACATTGAAGCTGTGTTGAACGGCTGCGTCAAAAACAAAAAAAAACAATAAAAAACGGGGAAAAGTGCGCTTCATTTAGTTTTATGTTTCCGTTCGAAAATAATCCGGATTTGAGCTATTTCATCATGCTTACCTGTTAGGTTTCAAAGGACATCTGCACTACAAATATTGCGCAGCTTCGTTCTACTTAAAAATGCGGCGACATATAAAAACTTTAAAACTTGATTTTCAGTCTACTACCATTTCTTTCGTTACGACATATCTCTGCCTAAAAAATTTGCTTCATCAAGAAAAAAAAAGCTTGTAGTCCTTTCTGACATCAACAACTTCATGGTATTTGTTAGTTCTCATTTTTGAAAGGAAATCATAGCCCCTAAGTAAGGACGATACAGAAACAAAGCCTGGTGATAATAGAGCAAAAAAAAGTGCGATTACATTACAATACTCTCCTGCATTGCAACATGTGGGGACGCCACGTGAGAGGTCGTTATATTATTTTACGATTTTCGCTACTGCTTTCCTCATCACCCTGTCATAATCAATCGCCGAGAGTCGTCCGCTTAGCGAGTGCAATTGATAGCGGCTGAAATGCGAGCTTTCGAAGCTCGTAGGCTTCAAACCAGTATCGAGTCTTAGCAACAAAGCTATCCCACAAGTGCATATCGTTTGTGTCAGAGCCACATCAAGCATCTTCTAACACTCTGGTGCAGTCTGCTCAACAGTCTCTTCTAATATTACACTGATCGGCTTGTTTCTTAGCTTACTATTTTTTTCCCTGCTGCAGTCAGCTTTCGACACCATACTTCTGTGCCTAAAAACTTCGACTTTTTCTGGACAGACCAGACGAGAACCTTGAAACACCGTCGTGTAGATTGGACTGGTGACCCTCCAGTGATCAATTCTCAAACCTTTCAGTGTTTCTCTCCACATGCGCCTTTAATGCCTCATCATGGCTGCGAGTGCAGACAAAGGCATCCACCATCACAACATCAAGTGGCAGTGTTTCGGAAGCGAAAGCATCATGTAATAGTGCATATATATGAACAGGAGTCCACCAACAAGTCTTTTAGGTGTCAAAGTTCAGGTACACCTGGAATAAATTATCTGCATGCTCTTGCTTTGAGTACCTTTCCAATGTTTCAAATTTTACCGAAAAAAACTTTTTTTCTTGTTTTTTCCAACATTGAAAACTTTGCAGAAATTTTACATCTCTAGTCACAGGAGACAAACGCATTTAATGTTCCTGTTAACGAGCTTTACGCATTAGTCGCCGAAAACAACGCAGGATCACCAGAAATTACGGGAAGCTCATGATACAGAAAAGTATAGCACGTTTGAAAACACGTTATAATTACTGTTCGCGAGCTCCAGTACTGCGCAGCCAGCTGATGATGACGTGACACCCTGAATAGGACTACGTCATACCTTGCCGCTGTTGCTGCAACGGGAGCGATCGGAATGCGAAACATTAGGGCAAAAAATTGTGTGTTTGAATAAATTATGATGTGTTTCCTCGCAGCTAGCGTTAATTACCCTCCGTCAATGGAGCGACAGTTATTGCCAATCTAACTAACGCAATTTATTCCTAAACACGTCAGTTTGTAATAAGGGAGTAATTACTTATTGGCATCCACCCAAGCGTAGCCGTACTGCTACAAAGGAAAGATATACAGCTACTGCACCTTAGAGGATTCCTCTGAACATTTGACCAACCCGTCAGTTTGTTCAGACGTGAGGGTGAAGAGCCTGGCAACAAATCACTGTGTCGAAGGTGGTGGTTTATACCTTGGTGCGGTGCCTCTGCCATCAGTCGCGATTCCAGCTAAACACCTCCCCGAAATCCATGAACCTGTGAGGAGCTAGGTGAGTCAAGTTGAGAATGGATAACCAATCTCGCTCCTCCAATCAAAGAGGAAGATTTTTTTGGTCGTTTCCAAGATGCTCGGCTAGTTGGAGAAGATGCCCTTGCATGCGATGCTTGAATAATACATGCAAGGTAGTACGTCTACTGTAGGGCCATCCCCACTGATCTCCCATGTGCCTTGTCCAGCCGCGGCCGCCTTTTCCCACTGCACGCTCTCTGCCGCCCTCGGCTTTTCGTTTTTGTGCCTCCCCCCTTTGGTAACCATAGAGACCAGCGGTTACGTTACCTGCTCTCCGCATCACATTTTTCGCTGAAGTCCTCTTGCATTCAGCGTACCCTGCCTTCCCGGCTCTTAATGTTACCAGCCTCAATCTCCTTTTCACAACTCGTCTCACTGCTTGAGCATCTTCTTGGGACCTTCTAATTTGAGGCTTCTTTCTTCAGCGCCCAGGTCTCGGATTGGATACGCGAGTCACTGGCGTGATTCAGCTGTTGCATAATTTTTGCGTTGCTTGACTAGCGAAGGTTGGCTGCCGGTACTTTCGGAAAAGCTCATGGTGCAACACTGCGCACTGCCGTCACAGAATCTTCCACTGCAGCGCCTGGCTTTTGCACAGCTCGCTGAGTGTCTCCGCATGCTTGCGTAATTAAAGAGACATTGCGCGAAAGGTATTGCTCGAAAGATGAGCAAAGGCAAACATTGAATGAAATGCCACAGAGAGAAAGGGCGAGAGAGATTTTAATGAATGCAGGAGAAGTGTGCCTGGCTGTTGATCAGGCATGCTACTCCAGATGAGGGTGAAAGAAGAGGGTGAGAAGAGGGGGGGAAAGGAATCGATGGAAAGGTGAAATCAAGCATTAATAACACTTGCGCCCTCACAAACACACTGGATAGTAAAAGGATGTCTATAAAATCCGTGTCCCTAAGGCAAGCTAGTAAGGCTTTTGCCCCACGCGCAGCCGAAGCCGCATCACTCCAGGGTCCAAGGACATGCTTCAGGCACAGGGCGTTGTCCTGGCGGAGTCCTGAAGTGCTTAGCAATTCCTCGCGGGCAGTACTGAAAATCGAGAAGCAGCATAACATGTGTTCAAGATCTTCGCGATCGCCACATGTCGGGCACAGAGGGCTACTTGATGCACCTCCGAGCTGCTATTCATTCCCTATTCCAGCAGTGATGGCGCCAGACCTGCGGCTGCCGCATCTTGGCGGACGCAACGCTCTCTGTGGTGTGACCCCCAGCGTCAACATAGGCCCCTACTTCGTATCGACCCCATTTGTAACTTTCGCATGCCACGCAATTTAGATAGGCCTGACCGTAATTGCATGTACCTAATTCGCTTCAAAAGCCAGAGAATCCAATTATGTCGAGATGAATAGCTGCGGTAAATTGTTCTCACTGTGGCTATCCAACTACGCAACCGGCGCGGCGTCCTCAGGAGATTGAGGAAAAAGAACCCTAGTTGCCGCGGAAAGTTGCACGAACACACGCAATCACATAAATAGTGCGAAACGATGCGCTTCAATGACATGTGAGTTTGAAGTCCATATATGCCTCCACCATTCGTAGATGCACTTTTATACAGCGTGTGCCGTTTTGGATTTTTGGTCACGATTACTAGCTTCTGTAGAAGCGTTCTTTTTTATTTTTTGTGCACGCACGTTTTTACTTTTGCAGCGATAGTTGTCGTTGTCTGAGGCACCTTTTGCCGCTTTAAACAGCGTCAGCGTACAGTACATCACAAAAGAAGGCACGCGTGTTTTCATGGTGGCCAAGGAGTATGTGTGGGTCTGCCGTAATAAAACCTCAGCCTATGGTCACATGGTTTCTCAGCGACAAGAGCACATTCCGAAATATGGGTTAGGGGTAGGTGAGTAGATGCAGCGCAGCTATTGCTGTCACCTCGCGTTCAGGAACTGGCGCTGCGCAGTTACGGGGGCAGCGCAAAGACCGCGCGTCGTCCTTCATCCTTCTATCTCAGTGTTTCTTCGCAACTGTGCAGCGCCTTTCCCTGAACTTTAGGTGCCAATTAGCCCAAGCATCAGCCATATTGCTGAAACTTTGCCCCAGGGTATAAGGGGAACGGGAGTAACAGTATGAGACTTTTCTGGGACACTGTATGAGGCCATTTGCATGGGGGCTCAAGACAGCGTCGCTGTCTTCGTCGGTGCCCCTGAAAACACCAGCGTTCACTTGCTCCTAACTTGAACGCTGCCCATACGAGTCAAGAACTGGGTAAGGACTGCTGGCTGTTCGTATATAACTATCACTGTGGTCACATCTTTGCCTGGTGGGAGTACGGAAGGCATGGAAGCCTTTTTTTCGTATTTTATTTTCTTTGCATATTGTCCGACAATAAAAGCAGCGCCGCGTGTTGTTCAGGCGAAAACTAATAAAGCTCAACAGAAACAGTCCGAGAAACGGGAGAAAAATTGCGGTGAACAGGTAAAGGACAGACGGCACAACTGAAACGCGTAAAAGTATAGTATCGCTAAGTGGGCGTGTTACGATATTGTCGCCATATAAATACTACACTGAGAATCTCCGGACTATAAAATCCTTTTAACGTCTGGAAAAAAATTTCACTCACAGCATTAACGAGGGCAGAAAGCTTATTTCAGAAGCTGACGGTGCACTACGGCGCGATGTGTAATAGTACGAGCTATTGCGGTCGTTCTTATGGTTAAACCGCCGCTGCCTCTCGCCATCCAAATTTCACGGATAAAACGTTTATTGCAGCGATTGCTTTATTCGCACTTGGCAAACGAAGCGCTTTAATAAAATAAACACTTTCGGTGTCGCGTTGAATGCAAAGGTAAAGTGCAACGATTTAAGGTGTGGTCTCCACCAAAGGTGAACTTGAACCAAATGTGAACGTGAACTTCAGGTTATGCTATGGTTTTACCTCCCTTTGTGTACTGGATAGGAAATGTGAACTTAAGAACACAACTTGTCGAATAATATACTAGCAAAATATAACGTTATTGCGAAAAATATATATTTTTTGTAACAAGGCAACCATGTAGGCTACTTGGCGTATTTCAGACATAACTTCGCCAGCGAAAGCACGAGACACCAGGAGAAGAACACAAGACAAAGCTGTCCTGTGTTCTTCTACTCCTGGTGTCTCGTGCTTTCGCTGGTGAACTTATGTGTATATATTATTTTCTTGCAAGTGCTTTTAAACTACCAAGTATTCCCAGTGCTGTGTGCGGAAACACACGCAAAAAAACTTAAAATATTTGTAAACGCAATAATTTTGCTAGTAGATCACTATAATGGATGCCCAAGTGTGCAAAACATGTTGACCCACGCCAAGGACGCTGGCGACAGAAGTCGTTTGAAAAAAACTCGCGGAAAGCCAGAAGTCCCGAAAGCTCTATAAATGCTATACAATTTTAAATCCTTTAAGCCGTGCTATAGAGAAGAAAGTTTTTAACTATATGATCTCTTTGTTCTATGCTGACCGATATATACACCTAATGTACCCTGACGTGTTCTCTAAGCCATTTCATGGTTTATTGAAGCGAAAAGCTCCACTACGCCAGCTTTTCGACCCGTCAGCGCGGCCGCAAGTTTGACCTTGAATGTAGCTAGAGGTCACAGTGGCCGCAAGTTTCACCTTGAATGTAGCTAGAGGTCAAACAAGGAAATTACGCCTGTCTCACATATGTCGGTGGACACCCGAACCACGCCGTAAGGGATGGAAAATGAAATGTGGATTGATCTCAAGAAAGGAAATTACGCTTTTATCGCGTGTCTCGGTGGACACCCGAACCGCGCCGTAAGGGAAGGAAAGTGAAATGAAAGTTGGTTTTAAGGAAAGGAAATGACGCCTGTCTCACATATCTTGGTGGACACTCGAAGCGCGCCGTAAGCGAAGGAAAATGAAAGTTGGTTTTAAGAAAAGGAAATGGCCCGTGTCTCACATTGCGCTATTTCCTTTGGTCAAAAAGCCAACTTGTTTTTCAATTTGGCTTTCTAAAATTATCTGCAAGGTTTGCGCGTTGTTTGGAACCTGATTTGGTTACATATCTCCGCATACAACGAGCAATAATGCAGTTGAAATATCACCGAAGCTATACTAAATATATAATGTCTGGTGTGAGCGCCTTTAATGTCGTTTCGAAGAAAGTAAGATGTTTAACAAATAAAAAATACCTACTACTGTGTGTGCGTAAGTATGGCTATCTACGGAAACCGCCAGTCGATCGACCACAAACGTAGCCAGGGAGATGCAGCTTTTCGCTTTTGACGAGTGTAAACCAGAGCTAAACCACAAGCAATTTTTTTCTTTCCGCCATTGGTCAACACGGAATGTATACAGAAGACGCCGACATGAAGTTCTTTGCAATCCACCTTCCCTGACGTCACGGGAATTCGGTGGTGGAGGGGCAAAACAATGAATCTAGAAAACGACCCATGTGGAACACAGCTCCAATAACAAACATCATTTCGATGGAGGCGAAATTTTAGAGACCCGTGTACTGTGCGATGTCAGTGCACGTTAAAGAACCCCAGGTGGTCGAAATTATCCGCAGCCCTTCACTACGGCGTCTCTCATAGCCTGAGTTGCTTTGGGACGTTAAACCTCTATAAACCAAACCAATAACCACATCAGGTGGATTATTAGTGCGAAACCACTGTTCCGATGGGCAAACCCCGCTCAAGATCTTCCGATGTTTCTGGGTTCGTGCCAAATGAAAGAAATAAACAAAAATAAATCGAATAAATATGCGGAACTGTGATTCGAACTCGCGGCAGCGCGAACAGATAAGCTTCGATGGCCACTGCACGAGAGCACCAGGCTATCACTGCTTTTTTTTTATTGCCGACTTCAGCACATCATTTACAAACCAATCCACGCGAAGAACACAACACATGCTAAAACTACGTCACCCGCACTTGGGATTATGTGAACACATTGAAATTCGCGCATGTATAACAGAGCTTCCATTCTTGGAAGCCACTCAGGGCAGGCACTGGGCCTTGTATCTTATGGCCTTCAATAACTCTTCCAACAGATTCACGAAAATACTCTCTTATGGGCCTTGCGTCAATGTCGGCACGTCCGACTGCCATCTTGGATCGCCAAATATGTGCAGGCCCAATATCATGATTATATCGAAAGGAACCCTGCCTTCATTGTCAAAAGGCAAAAACCTGATTCCGAAGGCATCCACCGGTAAGTCTTTTTTAATCGTGAGTTGTAGAATGTCCCAAAAGAAAAAAGACTTCCCAACAATCTAAGAAAACATGTTCAATTGTTTCCGACTTTCGACACTAGTACCGAAAGTGCCGAAAGTCTACCAGGCTATCCTATAGCCTATAGGGTATCACCGCAGCCGAACACGCCTTGTGTTATACTACAACATACTCTGGCGCTGTGCATTGTACATCGTCTTCGTCATCAACTGACACTACCATCAAACTAATAATCGCGCTTTGAGCTACGTGACGGTAGTGGAACAGATGTGCGCTGCATGCATTGGCGTGGATACCGTTGTGGCAGAAACATTGTACTAGAGCAATACGGGTTGGAGTTGACAACAGTGCTGTAGAAACGAGGCGCTAGAGCATAGGTGGCCGGCGTATATTGGGTAAATTTGCACTAATGATTAAAAAGTTGAAGACGCTGAAGACGCGCATAACTGGCTCCCTGGGTTAGTTGACACCTTAGTCGCGCTTTCAGGTACGTGGTGGTAGTGTCCATCGGCAGAAAACTCTGCTTTTGCACAATATTTTGTGCATAGCAATGCTAAACCGCCAGTCATTTTTTTTTTTTCATGGACCACATCTATGACCCACTGTCAGTGGCCTCAGGCGGCTGCATTGTACCTCTTTACACAACGCGACTGAAATCTCGGAGTGCAGGTAGGGAGAAGGTGGAAAATTTAATGTTCTTTGCACAAAAGAAGTGAATAATAGGTGCGCATTTTGTTCAATTTTTTAAACTTTGAGAATGGTGACAACGCACAATCACTTCGAATTTCCTCAGTTTCCAACCTCTCTTATTCCGTAACGTTTTTTTTTAATACTAATTCACAAACATCGGCTGTTTACACGAAGCCAAACGAAATCAAATCCTGTGGTACTCAACGCACGTGTCCCAAAGTGTCGTTCATGCGCTTAGCGGGGCTCAGTATATGCACGAACGGATTAGGAGGCATCTGAACATTGACGTCTTAAGAGTTGCGTCGATGGCAATTACAATCACAACTTCAGCAATAAAAAAGACACAGAAAGGAAGGCAAAAGAGAAACGAAAGAAAGAAAGAGAAAGAAAGAAAGGAAGAAAGAAAGGAAGAAAGGAAGGAAGGAAAAAAGAAAGAAAGAAAAGAAGGAAGAAAGGAAGAAAGAAGGAAATAACGAAAGAGCGAACGAAAGAAAGCAAGAAAGAAGGAAGGAAAGAAAGAAAGAAGGAAAGACCGAGACCCCGTCACATTCGCCAGCGCTTCACGGAGGCGGTGCCGTGAGCCGCTACTCCAGGTGTTCGTGCGCGCTGCCGAGTTCAACGCTGTTTGGCTTCACAAGATCAGCCGTGTTTCATTCTCGTTGTGCTCATCTTATCCTCGTCGGAAAAGGCAATAACAGCCCGTAATTGATCTATTCGCACGTGCTTTGCTTTGAGATTCTTCACTGGGGGATGTGTGCGGCGTTGATGTTTCCCTTGATAAAGTGGCGACCATTTTATTTTCCTGACGCGTCCGAGGTTATTACAACGGAACCCCACTATTGCCTCTTGTGTTCTTCGACGGCACGGCACAGACTGCAATTCTTAGTACCTAGCCCGTGCGATGAAAATGGGTGGAAAATATAGGCGCAATCTCACAGACGCGGAGCGAGCAACTCTCGCTTGCTCATTAATAAGCACACGCTTCTTAGTACCTAGCCCGTGCGATGAAAATGGGCGGAAAATATAGGCGCAATATCACAGACGCGGAGCGAGCAACTCTCGCTTGCTCACTAATAAGCACACGCTCGCAAGCAGCCACACGTGCTAGGTTTTCTTCTTTTTTTCGAAGGCTTACCATGTGGCATAAGGGAAGGCTGTCGATAAGCTAGAGTAGGTCATGGAGGTCATTCTCTTCGATAAACCTGAGCAGGCTCAGGCTCGTGGCATTGTCCCTTGGCCACAAGGACAGGTCCTCCTTTCTTGTAGCCGTAAGTCCAGCTTCAAGTAATCATCTTGTTCTTGAGTACTGCATTCCCAGGCACGTCCAGAAAAGGTGGCGAAGATGCGTGCTAGATTTCGTAGCATAAGTTGGGGAGGCTGTTTCTTTGACACTGCGGGCCGACTGGTTGTCATTTTGCACCCGTCGGGACGTAAAATGCTAAATGGACTAAGGAAAAAAAAGGGTTTTCTCCAGCTGGGAGTCTCTCATGCGTTCAAAAAATTTACGGATCCGGATGATCAGTTTCTTTCCTCTGCCAGAGCCGCTGCTTTGTACGTAAGAAAAATTGTCGCTTTCGTCTGTTCTTCTTGCACAGAAAGAAATAAAACATGATTTGAACAAATCCTTGCTTCTGTTCACTAATTTTTTTTTTTTTTTGCTACAGTCTACTCAAAGACAAAAAACCGATTTCACCTCACAAGCACGAACAAGTATCAGCGGTTCGAAACTCTTAGTGAATTGCATTTTTAAGCGGTTACACATCAAGAGGTTGGAAAAAAAAAAGCGAGGCGTGCTGTGTTTTCCGTGCATCGCCCTATCTCTAAGAAACAACCACAACAGAAAATGCTGGAAGATTCGGTGCAGCATGCGAGCACAAAAACACGAAATTCTGTAATCTTATTTTGCAGTTCAGCCCTATCATTTGTTGCCACCGCCTACGACATTCTGGTCTGTGGGCTAGCAGGAAGCCGCTATCGCTGGCCTTGTGTTTAAGGCGGCGTAGACGACTGAAAAACAAGCAAAAGAATGACCCGGGAAAAGAAATATTGCAAAAAACAGCTCCTGTTATCGCCTTGCTAAGAACACTGGGTCCCATGGCGCTTTTGCGAAAGTTTGGTTCCGTTTCGTTTGGTTAGATTTCAGCTTTCGGCGGTAATCTGACCGAAAACCCTTGTAAGACCATCAAGGAAGTGGTGCCGACGGTCGCGGGTTTGCGACACAGGGGACACTTCGGTCTTGCTGCGGTTTATTTGTAAGCATTGGCTTGTGCGGCTAGATTAGAGAGGGTGGGGTGGGGGGATGGGAGGGGGGGAGGGCTCTTCCTTGTCAACCGTTCCTTTTTTTCGAGTGAGGCAGTAGGACGCTCTGAGAGGTTCCTCGGGTTCAGTCTGCTTCCTTTCCCCTGTAAAGGAATCCCAGCTGTGCTCTCGGGTAGTGGATGCTGGCCTGCAGTATTTTTCTGGCGTGCTCCACTCAGCGATAGGGGAAAGATCTCCGTGCATATCATGCACGTGCACGAGCTGTTCCGCCACGACTCAGTTTCTTGTAGACGCACAAAAAGACAAAGCTGCCTGGTCTCAGGTGCCGGTTTGACCTCACTATTTTCTTTATCATTTCCTTCTACGTGCTCTTGTTTGCTAACGGAGCGTTGAGCCCCGTGGCCCAAAACAAATTGTTGGACGATTGAACTTGGCTAATTAGTTCTTGCGCAAGGTATAGGACACAGAGAAACAGACAGCGCACGGTTCGTAAGAGGAGATGAAATCAGCAAAGTTTTCTATAATGTCTGAAATATTCCACATCTAGTGCTTTTGCATTGGGTCACAAATCGACGAGGTACTGGAACTCTTCCTGCGCACTGGAGCCACGCTTATCGGAGCCCCAAAGAGGGACGGGGGATCAACGAGTAAGCCGCGCTCAGAGGAGCGTCGTACAGGTTTTAACTGGGATGGCGACACATTTAAATATGAAAGATAATAAAGCTCTCTTTCTCGAAGCCAAACATTAGGCTCTTCCATCTCCAAGTTCTGCTGCGATCTATTTTGTCCACTTTATCCTATGGGAGCAGACAGCAGACTTTTGGAACTCCTCATTATTTCAGCCATTAATTTGATAAACCGACTCTTCAGCAGTCTAAGTGTAAGAGAAGCCTCGATTTTGAAGCAGAATTTGAAATTCGATTCTCTCTCATCCATGTAATAAGATTTTTAGACCTAGCACTAAGACCTCCGCTCATCTTGATCTAGGCGGCCCCGTCAGGTGGCAGGTGGGCCACGTAAGTCACCTGACCTTGTGACGTCATGTCAACCTGCTCACCTGATAGTGAGCAAACTGCGCACCGTGGCAGCTGGTAGTTCAATTAAAGACTGGTCGCCAGAGGTTGCTCGGGGAGAGCAACCTTGGTCTCAGAAGCCCCACCGGGAGCGGCACCTCCGGGAGCATCGCACGGCGGTGGCGCATCGCTTAACCGCTGCACCACTGCACATGCAGGAGTATGAGACTCCCAGCGATCTATGAATGTAAATTAGAGAATGACTAATTCCCCATATATGGGCATTAACCAATCAACTCTATCGCGCCATGCCCTTAAGGCGGAGCTTAAGTGTTCCCGTGCGCTTGCACTAACTCGCCCACTTAGTGATTTTGCCGATTTTTGTCTGAAGCCTGATTGACCTTGCAAACCGAACCCCGAACCGAAATGAAGCCGAAGTGAAAACCGAAGTACTAGTGCACCTAATTCGCATTTGGCTGAACCACCTAAGCCGTCCCTCATTTTGTTCCACTCCTTGATTTGCATATGTCTGTCCGTATTTGGATCTCGCTATGTATTTTTTTCGCACATGTGCAACTTAGGTTCCATATTGTAACGTACATTGCAACGCCAGCGATGCGAAAGCGCAACATGGGGCACACGGAGCCGTTGGAACTTCTCCTGGACAACGGGTTGAATAAGTTTGCGCAAGGAGTCCGCACTGCTATCGAGGCACGGCGAAAAGCATCGGGCGCCAGACTGTTGGTATATCGATTTGTTTGCCCGGCCCGTTTTTTGGGGCGTCATCTTCATAGTGGTCGCTTCTGTGAGAAATTCAGCAACAGTGCGCGGTGGGCTGCGCACGAGTACCGCTAACAACTCCTGCTGTTAAGTTTCGCCGTCTTCATGTGGGAAAACCGGCGCGGATGCAGCGGACTCTCGCAAGGGCTGCCGATGAGTCAGTAAAGGCGTCGACGCTGGGTCGACTCCCGGCATAGCCACGGTGGCAGGGGCGTCAGCAAGCCTCCCCATAAAGCAGCCAGCGCAGCTCTGCCACTGCACCCTCATCTACTTGAAGAAGATAGCGGCCAAAACCAGCCGTAATTGACCTTCCCGAAAGGCTTCGGGGGTCAGCTGGGTCCAGTCACCTTCTTTGACAGCGGCCTCGGTCGTCAAAGGAGAAGTTGGCGGCGAGCGGTTTCCATACCCCGCGTGGCCTTACACGCAGACTTGACCTTGCACTGATGAGGAACAAGTGCAACCGCCTGCAGACCATGGGAACGCCACTCACGGACCTTGCGGTGTCGGCACGACGTAGACGGCATCCTCCTTTCAAGCTCAACACGTTACGGGGGCGTGTTCCCTAAGGAGAGGGTTGGTGATGAGTGTCACAGTGAATTTTTTTGGACACGCCTTCCTCGACAGGCCCGGCCTCCATCTAGGGAATTCAAGGAGAGAAAACCTATAAAACTCGGCATCGATTACAGTCGGGAAGCTCCCACTCCCCGAGGCGCCCTTATGCTAAGACATTCTTTTTTTCTGAGAGACACTTTTACTTGCTGTTTACTTGTACGTAATATAAATACTTGTATAGTTTTCCTTGTCTTCCTCGTAACCCCGTCTAGGATCTTTCTCGTCCCACCTCCGGCCCGACCATGCTATACTTGAGTCACAACACTGCTTAACCCCACGCATCAGACGGCGAAGCTTCTCCTTCGCCACGTTGGGGTCTGTGCGCTTGACAAGATGGGTCATGTCTTGAAAGTACATGCTCACACTTTCGTTCGTCCGGTGCTTCCTGGAGTGCAGCGCAGCTACAGCTTCTCCCGGCGGTCGTAGTAGGAGACTGTTGCCAGTAGATTTCGGCAAAATGTCGTCCATGGGGAAAGGGTGCCGTCGTGGTTTTGAAACCACGTATGGGCAGACTCTAAAGAGCAAAGTAGACGTTACTGAACACGCTTTTCACTCCAGCCGTTGTACCGGGCAATCAGCTCGAAGGCCGTCAGCCAATCTTCAGCGTCTTAGAACACATCGCCGTGAAAGGATGGTGGCGTTTGTGGCGGGTGGCAGAGGATCGGCACCGGGAGCCTGGAATCAGTGGCAATGTCAGCTGGATTCGATGGCCTAGGCTGCGTAGTCCTTGTGGGCATTGGAAGGGGCCCGAATTCAGGTGACTCTTCGCGGAGGCGACGGCTGGGTAACACATGGACGGGTGTGAGGTCCGTGCTCATTGCTGGAAGGCGTTCGCAGGTTGGGAAGTGCACCCAGCACCTCTTCCAGAATGTAACGTACAGGACAAGCATCACCACCTGCATGACTACACCCACTGCAGGACAAAGGCCTCTCCCATATCTCCCATAGCTGCGGCCACCCTATACCTGCAAACTTCTTAATCTCATCCGCCCATCGAACTTTCTGCCGCCCCCTGCTACGCGTCGCTTCCCTTGGAATCCACTCCGTTGCCCTTAAGGACCATCGGTTATCTTGCCTTCGCATTACATGCCATGCCCAAGCCCATTTCTTTCTCTTTATTTCGACTAGGATGTCGTTAACCCGTGTTTGATCCCTGACTCACGCTGCTCTCTTCCGCTTTCTTAACGTTGCACCTATCAGTTTTCTTTCCATAGCTAGTTGCGCTGTCCTGAACTTAGGTTGAACCGTTTTTGTTAGCCTCCACGTTTCTGCCCCATAGTTGAGTACCGGTAAGATACAACTGTTATATATTTTTCTCTTGAGGGAGACTGGTAAACCGCCTTTCATGATCTACGAGAACCTGCCAAATGGACAAAACAGAAACAGAACAAGAACAGGAAAGACAGAAATCACCTAAACCGACAAAACTGCCGAGCGCCCCAAGAGGCTCGGGTGCGAAAGCGGAAGGCAACGAACTTCTACCTCTACTAATGCATGCATTACATCGACTTCTACTAATGCATGCATCAAAATTAAGGCGTGAATTCTACCAATGAACAGTTGTGAGCGCAGCGTCCGTCCAGGTGTGCGTGTCCGTTCTTGTCAACGTCATTTCTCCGGACTGCAGTTAAGTCAGAAAAGCCAAAATCATCTCGCCCAAAAGCTCGTCTTACTGATCCAGTCTAAGTTTACTATAGCGAGCCACAATGCAGCAGCCAACAGAGCAGGGAAAAATGAGTGAGTATAGAATCCAGGAATATAGGGCTGCAGTTTGGAGTTACGTATGTGCCTTGCGCAATGGACAACTTTTTTTTAAAATGGTGATCCACAGGCTGCGAGGAAATCCACCTTTTCTGGCGCTTGCTTGCTTGAGAAATTTCGGCCTCATACTATAGGTACTTCGGTATCGTCAATACGCGCGCTGACTCCGTTCTATAACGGCGATCAGTGCGACGGTGTTCTGTCGTGAAACGTTTTTGGGATTCATAATGCCATATCGCAGCGCGGAAAGAAGACGAAAACAGGAAGAAAGAGCTAAACAATTTTACAAATTTAAAACATCGCTGTAATTTTGATGCGTTAAATTCTCTGATTTTGTCTCCCATTTTTTATTGTCTTTATTGAATCTTTGACTTATTACACAAAGCAAATTCATTAGCTTGGCACCAGCTTACCTCTTCCCTTGGCCCTCCTCACTGAACCCTGGCCAATGCACCGTCCTGGGTATATTACATGTCAGAAGGGCAACAACAACAAACAAGATAGGCGTTGAACGAACTGAACAGAACAACATAGGTTTAATCTATTCGCCTTTTCGTACACTAGATACTTTATATTGTTACGGAGCTAAGAACGTAATTAAGGCGAGGAAAACAAAACAATGACCATTGCACAGAGTAGAGAGAGAAATAATGATTAAAAGGTACGGAGGTTAACTAGGCAGTGACCGGTTTGATACCCTGCACCTGGGGAGTGGAATGAAGGAAGCTAAAAAAAAGAGATAAGAGGAACGGAAGAGCATAGACCAGCCATTTTATGGCGCACGCGCCAGCTATCGCACTTGGTTCAGTTCATCATATAGGCAAATCGATAATACCATCGTCTGTCGCACAACCCGACGGTCGGAAAACGCTGTCTCAATGTTTATTAGAGGGTTTGGGAGCACAGAGACTGGTAGGACTTGAGGCGCGACACCTGCACAATATCGCGTTGAACGGCGAGTGATTGTGTGCCTCTAATGGATGTAGAGATCTCGTAGGTCACCGCTGTGACCTGTCGCAATACATGGTACGGCCAAAAATAGCATGACAGAGGCTTTTAGTAGAACGAAGGGCCTATGTGATAACGTGGTCATACGATGTCGGCGGTCATAGTTTGCTTTCTATGATGTCTGCAGTGCATGGAGCCGGAAGGGCTACTAGGCAAGCGTGGCCGCCACGGGCGTATTCAGAAGGAAAGTCAGCAGCGTTCCCAGGGGTAGCGTTGGCTCGCCGCCGTACAAGAGGTAAAAAGGGAGCAGCCGGCAATGGCATGGCGAGAATATTTATAGCGAAGGCGAAGTATGGGAGTGCGGTGTCCCCGTCACGACGGTCCAGGGAGACGTAAATTGAGAGCACATCGGGCTCCGTAAGACGGTTTGTTCTCAGGGTGGCTGGTGGCGGTTAACTTGTGTTTCGTGGAAGGATGGAGAATGTCATCAACAACTCGGGGAAGAAACGCCGGCCGTGGTAGGTAAACGTTGGCGTGAAACACCGTGGTATACGAGTAGTATGATCTCACGAAGGGGAAAATCGGCGACGTCAGTAGCGCTGCTGGTGGGTATCGATCTAGTGATTTTGTAGCGGGTAGCATAGTCCATGGCAAGTGCAATACGTCTACTGCCGGAGCCTGACTCCGGGAGCGGACTGTCGAGGACTATTCCGACACGAAAATAAAGTTCGGGCAGAATATCGACAGGCTGTAGAAGATTCCCTGGGAGAGTGGTAGGCCTTCTGCACTGGCGTTGTTCCTAGGCACCGACGTTGCGGCGTACAGAACAAGAGAGGGCGTCTAAAAGAGTCGACGACATACGCGGTCATAGGTACGAGAGAGGCCAAGTCGACCAGCTGTCGGGAAATCGTGGAGCTCTTCAAGGACAGGCGTACACAGGCGCTTGAGCACAAAGATCTGGAGTTAGAGGGCCGTCGGAGTTAATGTTGCGGCGGTATATGGTGTCATCTTGAAGGAAGAACCGGCGCAACGAAGGGCCAGGGGGTGTGGATGTGAGGCCGTGCATAATGAAGCCGAGCTTTATATCCCAACACTGTTCTTATCCATGGTGAAGAAAGGCAGAGACGGAGAAGAAACCAGTGTCGGTTTTGCTACCAATAATATCAGACAGCCCAACGGGATCAGGTAAAAAACAGCCTGCATCTCTCTGTAAATGATCGGATTGGTTTACAACCTTGCAATTGTACTGTTGTAGGTGCAGTCCCCAAAGACCAACACGGCACATGGGGTCTTTTAAAGAACAAAGCCAACAGAGGACATGATGATCAGTCGCGACTCGCGACCGCAGAAAGGCGGCCGCATGAATACGGGCGAAATATCCTATCTGCCCATACTGACTCTAAAAACTCACGCTCAGAGATGGAATAATTACGTCCGGATGTAGACAGGTAACGGCTGGCGAAGGCTATAACATGGTCGTGACCCGGCTACCGTTGCGAAAGGACAGCGCCTATACCATGACCATTGGCGCCAGTATGGAGTTCTGTGGGGGCTGTCACATCGAAATGTGCCAAGAATGACGCGCACGTCACCTTCAAGGCCAGTGAAGCAAAGGCTCTCTCTTGGGTTGGTTCCCAGAGAAAACTAGCCCCTTTTTTGAGAAGATCGGCGAGGGGACGGGTGACATCGGCGAAGCCTTCCACAAGCGAAGACAGTACAAACACAGCCCCAGGATTCTCCGAGTCTCTTTAGACGGACGCGGAACGAAGTACTTCACTACAAGGATTTTGTGCGGATCGGGATGAACGCCTGTGGCGTCAAGGAAGTGGCCCAAGATAGTGATTTCACAATGTGCACAGCGACATTTTATACAGTAAAGCTGGAAGCCGAGATTTCGGAACAGGAAAATGATCATGGCAACCTCGTCAAGAGGGGAAGAAAATGTGGCCGAAAAGACGATTACGTAGTCCAAGTATCATAAACGCACAGAACGCTTGAATCATTGCAAAAGAGCGACCATTAAGTGGTCGAAGGTGGAGGGCACGTTAATTGCAGACGTCCAAAGGCATAACTTTTAATTGATGGGTACCGTCAGGTATTACAGGTATTACAATAACCGGAGCGCAGATCGATAAGAGATTTTTGCATCATATAGACAGCCAAGGCCGTCGTCATTGCTAGGCAATGGATACCAGTTTTATTTTGCGATCTGAGTGAGGTGACGGTAATTGACGCAGAAATGTCACGAGCCGTCCTTCTTTTTGGCGAGCACGACTGGCGAGGCTCAGAGACTACGATAGGGTTCAATAATGTTCTTGGCAAGCATTTTTTGTGCGTCGTCTTGCATCACATTACGTTCAAAGTGAGACACATGGTAAGGTCTTCGGCGAATAGTAGCGGCGTCACCGGTGTTGATGTGATGCTTCACTGCGACAGCTTTAAACAGCGGGACGTTTCGAGGGTCAGTTACATCGCCCGTGGCAACAATATGGATCTATACAAAGTGGGCCAAGTGAGCATCCCTTTACAACGTTTTTCGGGCCGGGTCTGCGTCACCCGGTTTCACTTTCAGCCTGCACGAGTTGCGCCACACCCATGCTACCGTTTTTCGCTGCCATTGCTGCTATTGCGCAGCTTCACGTCGTCTATTGTTCCGACACACCCTGCAGCCATGCCGTGCTTTTGCATGGGAGATTTTCTTGCGTGTGCTCAACTCATTAGTTACTCTTGCTGACAGACCAGTCTGGCAAGTGTTTAGCGATCTTCGTGGTAAATTACGCGTGTATCTCTTGTAGCATTAAGACAGCTGTTTTTTTTTTCTTGTTCTGATAAGCCGGCGACTGTCTCGATGTGGGCTGATGGCAAAACTAATTTCCCTACTATCCTCGTGGGGCTGCTTTCTTCAGCTGCTCTATTATCTTCGGGTGATACGCCGCTCTCTCATTCGTGCTCTTTTATTGCATCTCCTGACCTTTCCTCTTGCCGAAGCCCTTGACGTGGGACAATGAAATGAATAGAAACTACAGCAAGATGTTGTGGCGGCTTCCCAGAAGATTTGCAAAGCTACCACAGCACGTACTTTTGGAAAGATGCGTAGGTTGCAATTATAATTATTGTTGATACGACAGGAGAGCCAGGCAGAAAGCACATTTTTTTTTTATTTGTGAGTGCGTATATTGTCTCAACCTCGCGTTATACGAAGAAGAAAAGATGTTGTGGCGGCTTCCCAGAAGATTTGCAAAGCTACCACAGCACGTACTTTTGGAAAGATGCGTAGGTTGCAATTATAATTATTGTTGATACGACAGGAGAGCCAGGCAGAAAGCACATTTTTGTTTTTTTTATTTGTGAGTGCGTATATTGTCTCAACCTCGCGTTATACGAAGAAGAAAAGATGTTGTGGCGGCTTCCCAGAAGATTTGCAAAGCTACCACAGCACGTACTTTTGGAAAGATGCGTAGGTTGCAATTATAATTATTGTTGATACGACAGAAGAGCCAGGCAGAAAGCACATTTTTGTTGTTTTTTTATTTGTGAGTGCGTATATTGTCTCAACCTCGCGTTATACGAAGAAGAAAAGATGTTGTGGCGGCTTCCCAGAAGATTTGCAAAGCTACCACAGCACGTACTTTTGGAAAGATGCGTAGGTTGCAATTATAATTATTGTTGATACGACAGGAGAGCCAGGCAGAAAGCACATTTTTGTTTTTTTTTATTTTTGAGTGCGTATATTGTCTCAACCTCGCGTTATACGAAGAAGAAAAGATACACAAAGAGTGAGGGTCTATCTAACTAACATCGATTTATTCTTCTCATTAAATGTTTTTCACATGTACACACACAGAAAAACTATGAAAAATAAGAACAAAAGCTCTATAGTGAATAAGTATAATAAAGTAGGAGTTGGCGAGTCTTGAGTGACTGGCTACTAAATTCAAATCTGCCAACTGTGCTCAGCTGTTTGTAATGACGCTGCCGCAGCCGGATTGCTTTTCTTCTCCGAAATGAGAGCCCGAATAAGAACAAATATTTAACTATTGACTTCGATCGGACCGCTCGTGCTTAGTTTGTGCCCGCTTTTTGAGACAGTTTTCACTGCTTCGGTACACCAGGATGACCATAGACGCTAAATTCACGCCTGATGAACCCGGAGTGCCGTTGCTCGTGCATCAACAGACAAAAGGTCCATTCTCTTTACGACGTTGGCGGAGACAACCTTTGCACCGATCTCTAGGTCCGCAAGCAACGTGCTACAATTTTCAGGAAAAAAAAGAGTAATTCATGTTTGCGTGCTCCATATCATGCCGCGTCTTTTGTTTTTTGATGGTCAAGCTAAATATTTGAGCGTTCACGTACCGCAAGGCTCTCTCTTCTGGGCGGTTAATTCGCTCGCGGTCTCAATACCTTGGAGATTGTCGCGCAACTCGTTTGCCTTATTAATAATGTTGATCTGCAAACACGGCTAGTAAAAACACGGGCGCCTTGCTTTTTATGGTGCGCGGCACTGTGGTCGGCGCTCTAGAGCTTATGTGGTAGGAGGCAATGATGAATGGCGAATCGAACGGCGGGTTAAAAACGGAAGGCTTAATGAGAATCAAGAATAGAAAGTCGCAAGGTGCGTAAAAGGAAAATTTCGGCCAATAATATCACTGCTGTTTAGTGTGCTATATTTTATAGAGCTCGCAAACATTTAAAGTACAAAACACTGATGCTCCTTTAGTGCAGCGCGAATAGTAGGTACTACGGGCGCAGACATGACAGCAAGCTGCTGGTATAGACTACACGAGGCAACTATGAGCAAAGTTATTAGCGAACAGTTCTTTCTATTATTTCCTTTTATTGTGCGGGAAAAACTGCATAAACCCATAACTGAAAATATACAGCTCATCATCTGATTACAGAGGTTAAGAGGCGCAGTTTTTATCACAGTTTTTTTATCGTAGTTTTTTTTATGTGCATTGTCAGGACTCAGGTTGTGTTCCATTCCTTAATATTTCATTTCTTAAGCAGTCCGCTGCGACAATGCCTGTGAAATCCTTACGATTTATGTTCTTAGAGCACTATTCTTTCATCCTTTCGTACGTCATAATCATAGCATCATGGCTTATCAATGGACTCACATGACGTCCATTGCTGCGAAACATTTTCTATTTGCTGCATAAAAAATTGGCAGTGGCTTAGCTCGGCTATGCCAGGATATACGTAGCGAGAGGTACGTTTCCCTGGCTGAGCCTGTTGTAGTCACTGTATGTTTAGCAATGAGAGACATTGGGCTCCATCTCGGCGGCTAGGCGCCGTCTGTTACGCTGGCAGTCTGGCATCTCCGTTTGGGTAGCCGTTCCTCTCTCTGTTCGGGCGTCTCCGCTGCTCTCTTCGGCTGATTACGCCGATTCTCTCTTTGTTGAGTAGCTAAGTGCCAGGCGACAATCTCAGGATCAGAACAGTTATTTTTCTCTTGTCTATAGCGCTGTTTAGAAGTGGCTGGACTCTCCTTCGCTGCATTCATGTCAACCGTTGTGATACAGACGCCCATTACATCCCCACCTTTTATACGCAATGCTGCGGATGCGACGCGTGGTATTGGTGATAGAGCGGTATGCGGGGAGGCGGCGATGTAAAGCCCCTCGATGAAGTTCATTGAGAGGCTTTACGGCGACGAAGAGCGCGGCGCACCTGTGGGATCTCTCTGGTTACCATGGTATCGGCGCATGCGCACAACTGCTCATCCGCGTGACGTAACGCGCGGCTCCGACGGTGGAGCGGGCGCGCGGCCGCGGCCGCGGCGACGGTGGAGCGCACGCCGCGCCTGCTCCTCCTCTCCAGTTGCCGGGGTAACGGCGCATGCGCACAACTGGCCTCTCCCGGCCACCGTGAAATGCTCGACTGATAGCCCAGTGTAGGTCTTGCTACGAAAGCAAAGGCGCCCGCTTCTTTAACGATCTTTACAGGCAGCGATGTGTGCCCGTCGGTGTTATATGTCGCAACCGCAGATACCGTGCTCATTTGACGGCCAATGCGGGTGCCTTCCTCGTGAGGTGTGGAGCATACGCTACAGAGAATGTGCCATCGATGGTCGCACACTGCAGTACAGCTATCGTCACTTCCTCGTCCCTTGCCGGGGGTTGAGGGTTGGAGGAGGTTTAACACTTTCACAGTACTGTTGATCGTTCGTCTACTAAGAGCGCCCCTCATAGTAATGAGGTCTCAGCATTTCTTGGTCTCTTTTACCTACAGTTGTTCAGTTACAGCATACGTTGTTGAATGATCATACTGGATGCATGCACATTAAAATTAAAATGGGCTTACTCTGACATTTTATCCCCGTCTGCCAATAAGCTGTCTTTGTGATGCCATGTGTGACGTCTTTTTAATCAAAGAGAATATCTGAACGCGCGTGACTGCAGCAACGCTTCTGTTTTGCCATTGCTTGCCCTTCGCATGCATGTGGCGGTCGGAGCGGCTAATCACGAACGACTAATTTCTAATTCTGCCTAATTCACGAACGTTAGTATAAAGACCAATCTAGCAAGGCCTGGCAAGCCAATCCTGTATTGATAACAGAGTTCATTACCCCCTACATATGTTCGATTTCGTTCATATTGGCCAGAATAATGTGGCTGCAGTGCGCGCAGCGCTTTAATAGTAGCTTGCTATATTCTTATAAATATGTTTTGGTGCTGTACGCATGGTGTTTCGCTGTAAATACTTTGGAGTTGCGCAAATTATTCAACTAACTTCTAACTTTTGCCGCCGCTTGCGAGATCGCATGTTGTTTTTTTGTTTTTTCTGCAATAATAGTCAAGCAAAGCAACGCAAGCAGACGACAGACGACTTTCACCATACTTTCGGCATCTCCTTCGAACCCCCCCGCTGCCGCCGCTGTTTTTTTTTCCACGTGGGAGAAAAAAAAGGCACTGGCGTAGAGTCACGTGGGAGAAGCGAGCGCCCGCCACAACTGGTTTGCCGGTGTCCGGCGCCTCTTTCGGTTAGAACACCGTGCGGTTCCGTTGCTGCCGCGGTTTTCGGCTCCGTCGCCGCCGCGCCGTAGAGGAGGCCGGCTGTGAGAATGTGACCTTACGCCTATGTGTATGCACTACATCACATGACCCCAGAGGGGAAGCGAAATCTGCTGTCTGCTGTCTGCTAACCCCATAGTCGTTTTTGAAGAAGGAACCGCTTTTTTTCAGCTTTTGGTTGATGCTAGTCAGTTACTCTGCTACATTCTTGGGTTCAGAACCTGATCGTTATATTTCTGTTTCTCTTTTTCCTCGTTACACTTAGCAATGCATTATTCATTTTTACCCCTCATTAATGTCGACCTTTTCTATTACTGCCCCCCAGTACATTTGAATTAATACTTCATCACTCATTCTTTTCTGATTTACTATTTCTTCTATCTCTTGTAGGCAGCTGGCCTTTTTATTGCCACTTTTTAAAGAGATCTCTGCGGTGTTTATTTCTTCCTCTTCTATGCCTGCTTATACAAGTCTACATGTGTACATCTCAATATTTTGCTTTTCTCAAAAGGCAACTCTGAGTGCTTTCAAGAGGGCCGCTTGAATCAGCAAGGTGGACGTTAATCCGCCTACTTTGTTGTGCACAAGGCTTTATTCACCCGCAAAAACATGTATTTTCTTTATGTATACTTCACTTTACCTCCTTCCCTGTCACCCTTGCCATTATTGTTTTATTACTTGTTTACTCTGCCTCGTTGGTTTAAGCAAGATTGCTTTCCACATAAATTCTGCGAATTACATTTGCATACTTCCCCACATCTTTCCCTGGCACCTGTACTTTTGTTTTTATTACCTTTTTATTTCACGTCTTCGTTGCGCGTCATGGTTTTGAGTTGTTGGATTTGGATTCTGAAATACCCGCCGCGGTGGCTCAGTGGTTAAAGCACTCGGCTACTGATCCGGAGTTCCCGGGCACGAACCCGACCGCGGCGGCTGCATTTTCATGGCGGAAAAAACGCTAAGGCACCCGTGTGCTGTGCGATGTCAGGGCACGTTAAAGATCCCCAGGTGGTCGAAATTATTTCGGAGCCCTCCACTACGGCACCTCTCTCTTCCTTTCTTCTTTCACTCCCTCCTTTATCCCTTCCCTTACTGCGCGGTTGACGTGTACAACGATATGTGAGACAGATACTGCGCCCTTTCCTTTCCCTAATAACCAATTATTATTATTATGGATTCTGAAATACTTGATTCCTTTCCTCGTCGTTTCCTTTCTTCTGTTATTGCCTGTTTTTTTCTCTCGCTTAGTTTCTATATCCTTTACTTTTTTGTTTTTTCGTGGTGGTGCTTAGTCTTTTTTATTATCGGTTTATGTCTAATCCTTTCCATTTCTTTTCTTTCCTATTGTAGTGGATATTATCACGACCTTGAGTGACTGCCTTAAGTGATGCAATATGACGGTGTTACGGACATACGTTTCTGTGTTCAGCCTAGACAACATCGCGCTTGTTTTAAAATTTCACGATAAACATGCGCTTGTTTACCAGTCGTAGAAACCTCTAGTGAGTCTCTTTTCTCGAGGGTGTAAAGGAATCAACGAGAGACAAGTAAGAAATAATAGTCTGGCGTTTGGAAGCGGTCGACTTGGAAGAGGAGCGCAAGACTGTGTAGGCACGCTTTGGAGGTAATTTAAAATCAGTAGCATCGACCACGAACGGGTGAGTGATAAAAGCAGGAAATCAGGTAAGCAAGACCCAGTTATTTTCAACCTGCCATGCTGCTGCGTAGAAAAGTTCATCAGTCACAGTCGCTTGATTTTTTCCTAATAAAGCTACGCCGTTTTTTCCATGCTCATAGATTGTATTAACCATGTGCTACTCTAGTTTTCAATATAGATTAACTAATCGTGTGTGCAGGCGGAAAGCGAGAAACATGAGGTTTTCTTTTTCCGCGCACTGTCTTCTCGAAGCAATAAACTGCGCCTTGTGCAGTCAGTTCGTAAGCAGTGGATGGAATAGATGTAATTAATCCCAGACTATTATGAAGCAGGTTTTGTTTTCGTCCGATCCCATTCGGTTTTTCGCATCCGCCCGTATGCCTTGACTGATCCCAGTGCCAGCGAAAGCACGTGATAAGTGCAAAAAGAACCAGAATGAAATGGGATTCGAGTGGCCAAAGCCTAATAGAATTGAATTGTGCCCAAATCTGGAACGGAATTCCTAATTCAAAATTGAAAGAAATGTTGGACTCTCATTAAAGACATTCCTCCTTGACCAGTAGAAAACTTGCGTGAATTGTTGCTGTTTCGTTTCCTATGATCTATAGTCTTTTATGAGCAGTTGCTGCCTGTCTGCTTACCCTTGTAACATAGTATAACTTGGACCCAGCACTAGCCCTCTGGTTATGGGTCCAAACAATTTTTGAGTATTTTCCGTACATTGCCTGCATAATAAAGGAAAAAAAGAAAGAGAAAGAGAGGAAGGCAGAGAGGGCGGTACGTAAGGAAGGAAGGAAGGAAGAAAGGAAGGAAGGAAGGAAGGAAGGAAGGAAGGAAGAGGGAAGGAAGGAAGGAAGGAAGGAAGGAAGGGGGAAGGAAGGAAGGAAGGAAGGAAGGAAGGAAGGAAGGAAGGAAGGAAGGAAGGAAGGAAGGAAGGAAGGAAGGAAGGAAGGAAGGAAGGAAGGAAGGAAGGAAGGAAGCTGATGGTCGAAAGATAACACCGCAAACCCTTTCCGTGGATAACAAAGCACCATATGCCCATGCGTGCATACTGTTGTATGGCCTGTGATAGCAGAGACAATAATGCACAAAACCTTTTGCTCTTGAAATGTGTCCATTAGTCGTACGTTCTCTTCTCAGTGGTGTGTCTTGATAGAGTCTCGTATTTACGTATACTCTTCTAGCCCAGCCAAATCATCTTTTTAGAACTATAGGCTGGGTGCGTAATAAGAGCTGTGGTGTCTAGTCGCTGCAAGCGTGTCACTACAGCTCGGAAACTGGTTGTTCCCATGCTATCTCTGTATCGCATAAAACTCAAAGTGACTGTTATATCTCATTAGTGTGTAGGTACCCATGAAATAGCCTCCTAACGCATATTCTTGCAGCAAAACTTTGGCAACATTATTTTAATGTGTAGGCGAACGCTCAAGCAACGGAGAAAACGACTTGGTTCCTCGCGTTGATCCTTCCTGGACTAGTTCGTGGCGCAGGGTTCCCTCGAATTGTTGAAATTTGCAAGTATATGTGTTTACTGTGCATTTCTGTCACACTTTCTAAAGTTTGTAATTTTCATTCTAGTTTCACTTTTCGTTCCTTTGCTTTGTTTGATACTTACACTGTTTTTATTTTTATTTTGAAGTGTTACATTTTCTTTTTAGATTGCCAACGTACCTTCGTATCTACAGGACTCTCTTCCTTGAAGCAGGCTTGTCAGGGCTGGCGCTTTGGATGCAATTTCTTGTGTATTTGTTTTTGTTGTTATAAACCAACTTCCTTTTCATTACCTCACTGTTGGTTGCCTTCTGTGATCTAGCAGGAACACGACCCTTTCAATCCCTAGAACATCATTTTACAACGGCACTGCTCACCTGCGCATGCACACCTAGAACAGAGAGAGACTTTCACGAACCACATTCACGGACCTGAATGACGACGACGCGGAGTTTTATCTGCCCTTTACGTAAAATCTCCGGCCGCTAGCTTAAGTAAGACCCCACCGACCAGGGTTCCTGACTGTGATTATAGATAATGGTGATATCTAGTGATTAGGCACTCGAGCCCACGTACGAGAGGCACAATGTGCTATACTACACACGCTGTACGCCAGAATGGGGCGAAGTCCGAGCCGCGACGTTTTCGCTCTAGCTACGTGCAGACGGCGTCCATAGGAGCGCGTATTACTTGATGAAACTATAAGCGGTGCTCGGTGAGGCAACGGCCTAGGCCTGCGGACAAGTCGAGATGCTGGGCTACACTGAGAATGGCAGGAGCCATCTGCGCCCCGCTCGCTGTCAGCCACTCCCGCCGGGGGCCAGGTGCCGCCTCTCCGCACCTAGGCCCAAGTTTCTTGGAGCTTACTTGCCTTCAAGGCTCAGCCAGACAGGCGCTGTTCCCTACCAAGAAGCGACATTCCACTTTGGAAGTTGAGGAAGGCGGGGCCATGGTTAGCAGGGAAGGCAAGGCTAGATGGAGAAAACTAGCGCCCTCGCAGGATGCCCTCATCGCATGCCGCACGGCGCACATAGATCATGGTTGCCAGTAACTTTCTTCATAGACACAATTGGTTCGTACGTGCGAACGTCTTCGTGAAGAGTTTTGCCTTGCTAGACGTACACATACCAAGCTATTCTGGACCAAAGCATTTTTCAACGAGAAAGAGTTCATGAACGCATTTTTATGTATTGTAACATTTTACTATAACAATCAATATCAGCGCAGATTTTACGTCGGCAGGCTTGCATGTTTTTGCTATTAACGTTTTTGGTACCGCCCAAAACGTTCCCCATTGGTTTTTTATGGCACTCTTGACTACTCGATGCGAGCAATGGAAAAATTTTAAAAGAAAGATTTTGCTACGCATCGGAAGAATGGGTCATTACCTTCAATATTTCCATAGGAGTACCTTTCAATATTCCAATATTCAAAATTTTTGTTCAAGAATGCTGGACATAAATGAACAAAAGAAAGGTATGACATTTTCATTTTCTTTTGCATATGATTTCTAAATATCTTGGAAATAAAATATATCTATTCGCGTTTTCTGGGTATATTTTGATGCAACGTCAATCTCTTCGCCAGGAGTGGTTGGGGGCGTAACTGTTTGCCTTCAGTTCGTTGTTCATGTTCGTCCCTTCATGCGCGCTGGCGTTCACTTTCGGTCTGTTTGAAATTACCATCAACTGCAGTCGTGTTCAAGTGACATATTTTGCGGTTATATGTATTACGGCATATTTTTATAAGCAATGGGCGGAGTGCTAGGTGCATGTAACGTCACCAAGGCTATTCAAATGGAATATCTGCAGCCGCATTTATGCGACGAAAGACCACCACCTTTCAACGCATTTCAGACTAGCGTACCCTGAGGCTTCGCAAGTTTTGAAGAGATACACATTCGTGGTAGGTTTGGTTTTGCGATCCCCAACTGGACAGCCCAGATTGAGCAACCAAATTGTCCGCAAGGGCATTGGTCGCTCGAGCCATAAAAAATGGCTGGCTGTCTGTAAAAAAAATTGGCCCTGGTATCAGGCTCTACAGTGGCTCCATACTGTGAGACGTCTTGTGCAATGTGCGGGGCCAAACGCCAGGAGCCCATCTCACAAGCCGCACATCAGTGAAAAGGGCTTGATCTGCCAGGTAGGCAATGGAAAAGCTGGTCCCGTTCGCCCGAAGCAAATGAGCCCACCTACTTACCAGTCTAGTCGTGTTCGATGTCTGGACTCCCTCGTGGTTTAGCGAAAGAAAAGGCACAGTAACTGCCTCACTTTGTCGATGAAGGCTTTAGCCACGCCGTGGGGAAAAAAAAACAGAAACGCTGGCTGGAGTGTGCACTGGTGATCAATGTGAAAGAGGAAGTTCGTCAGACGAATTGAATTCCTTGTTGCGCGGGAGTGATGGGAATTGTTATATACGCCGGCACAAACGCACTTAATACGCATCTCGTTATCAGTTTCCCACATTAAATGATCGCGTGGCGGGCACGTGGTGGCACGGGACTGATTTTCCACTCGTGTATTTGGTTTCTTTCGCCGAAATCAGGCTACCATGACCAAAGAGGTTTATAAAGAAATTTTTCAAAAGGGTATATGTTCAAGGCGCGAATGAGTTTCGGGTTAGGATATGCATTTTATCAGAACCACGACCTAAAGCGCTCTTATATGAGCTTGTGAAAAATAGGTTCAAATGAAAAATGGTGGACTTTTTGGAGCGGCCAAGCCGACGTGCTGTCATTTATTCAGTTGGACATATTTGGATAGATTCCACGCACCGTCCGAGAGGACAAAAATAAATTCCAGGAGCGCCGAGGAGAAATTTGGCCACCTCCTGCAAGAGGGGGAAACAAAGACTAGACAGTCATTGACAGCTCCTTTGACTGCACGCCTCGACGTTGTCAAGCAGTTATAGACGCAAACGGTTGGCGTGCGAAGTACTGAAGGCATTTAGTTATTGTGAAAAAGACATCTTGGAACTGGTGCTTCATTTCTTAATAAAAGCTCTTATTACAGCCGATACCTTCACGCACTGCAGAAAGCAGTTCTTCAATAAATTCGCAGTGGGAAGACATTGTGGGTTAATATAATGATAAATACTGCTTGCTATTGTGTAAAAAGTCTGGCATTGTCGTCCCATAAAGCTAATGCACAAGTTTTAGTACGGTAATTAATGTTAAATTCTCAAAACTGAGATATATCATTTGGTTCACTATACGTATTTTCTGCATATCTGCATGGCTTGTTAGATGCGAGCCCCTGGTTCGCCTGGGCCGTCTCTCGCCAAGGTCGAGGCCCACGGGTTCCGGATCGGGAGACAGCTGTTATGGGGTGACGAAGAGACGAGATGGGCTTCCAGGTGGAGAAGAGACTGAAAAGGGTTTATTTGCATATTCACATAGTTCGAAAGAGTGAATCGGGAGATGGTTGATCGCATGACAGATCGCTGCTTAAATAGGATCTCCTGTCCCCAGATCTCTAGTTGGAGAATTTAGTTCATTAAAAATGCGTCCAATCACTGTGATGTCGATCACGTGTCCAGTCTTTAGGATCCGCCTTCCAGGACGTCCTCGACAACACACTCTCGCCCCTTCTGGCAAGTTATGGTCCGTGCTGTCCCTGAAGCAGTGATGAAAAGCCTGAATGGGGGCCCAAGCGGCGTCGAAGATCAGTCACCTGCACTTCACAGTGCTCCGTGGGAACGAAAGGCCGCCGCGGCACTTGCACAGATGGTTCCATGTAAGGGAAGGCACTTAGGGTAAGACGAGGTTGTTTTCGAAGCGCGAGCATCCCGGCGTCGTTCGCTTAGTCAAACACAGCCGCGTCTGCCGCGGCTCACTTGCGGCCCCGCGCTGCCCGCCGCCCCCGCCGTCCCATCGGGGAAAACGACGTCTTTATGTCCCGGGCGGGTCCGGCGTCGTGAACTAACGAGAACCATGCTCCCGAAAAACTTTCCCAGGCAGCGGATGGCCATTTCAGCCCGTAAACAACAGGGGGGTCCCTTGTTGACGCCACCACCTGCATTCGTGGCGCCGCAACCACGTCGACGGCCCTTTGAAACCTCGGTCGATTGATGACTCCCAGTAACTTGAACATTCTTGGCATGTTGGTGTTCTCCGAACGGAACAGGCTTTACAGTGACTCGCCGTGTGCGCGGGTGGTTTTTACATCTTTGCGAACGTTCCCTTAGTCACTCTTCAAAGTTTTCCCGCAATTCTGTGCCTTTCGAGTTCGGTTGGAATCGCTTATTCTTTGGGTTTGTTCGGGGCTGCGGTATTTTCACAGGTGCTCGACTCGTCCCCATTTTCGGAGGACTGCAGTCGTTGGCTGATGACCCGCACGATTGGCGAGTCATCAAATTACATCATATAAAATGTTAACAGTACAAAGTAGTGAATTCTTGAAACATTTCGGTGGTTTTTAACGTGATTTAATTTTATGCGGAGACAAATTACGACATGTCGAATTGAGGCGAATCGAGTGCAATGTTATGAACTATTGCTGAAGTTCATTACCGGGGGCAGAAAGTTCAGTACCGGAGGCTTCGTCGCTGCAGGGGCACTCGTGGCGTCGATGAGGCTGTGCTTACTAGAAATTTTCAAAGACGCGGCGTGCAGTCATCAGTTCATAAGCACGCGTTCACCTTATACGGCATGCGCGTACTCATTAAATGATTGCGGCTGCGCGTCGTCCAGGTGCTGCCCTTTGTGGTGCCTCCTCATTCTCCCCGCTGCGCACTTTTGTGTCCTGCTCATTATCCCACTGCATTATGCATCCCGCCATGTATTAATTATTTCAGCCGAACTTTACAAAGCGCTATTGTTGTATTGTGTTGCTTATCTGCGGCATTTGAACTGCATGCATCTGCAGCAGCTGTATTTCCGGCGTCTTCATGGTTAGTGCCAGGTAAGCGCTCTCGGTCACGTCCATGTATTTCTCGGCTGATTTTGAAAACGGACGCAGTATTTTTGTTTCTTGTCCTGCAGACCAAGTTCACAGACACGCTAAAGGCGTGACCTAACCCTAACTGCAGCAGCTCCGAATGGCCGCTTCTGCGTTCTCTTTGTATTCTATCCTGCAAGAAACACGCTTCATCGGCATTCGCCGAATCAGTCCTGGAAAGCATGCCGAGACAGGACACGTTTTCTCTGTAATGAAGTGACGTTTAATTGGTTCCCAATCTCTGCGCCACTTCATGTTTTGAAACATATACGAAAATAGGGCGCGCCGGTCTGGAAGTCGAAATAAATTGTACCAGTTCGGCGTCTGACAGACACAGGCTGGGTGCAGTTTCACTTGACGTGTTTACCCAAAAACGGAAGGAAGAGACAAAAAAATCAGGAGTGAGAAACTTAATTAAGGCACGTCGTGAAAGCAGCATATGTCTCCCGCTCTGCACGTCTGTCACGCAAGCGGCAAGGGGAGGAGAGAAACCGGATACAAAGCAGGCAAGAAACGCAGTAACCCGTGTTTCCGGCTTAGAATAACTGTGCCCGCTATTTATTAACAGGCGCTCTTTTTTAATCAGGCAGAGAGGAGAAAAATTGTGGTACCAGGGGAAAAACAAGAGAAAAAAAACGGCAGTACGCGCACGGTCTGAGAAGGAAACTAGACGAATCGCTGCAGCAATTCAGCCAGGAGTGACGACGCGCCCCGGGCACTCTCAGGCGATCCGTTCCAGTCTTCCCCGTGACGGCGGCAGCGGCGGCGACGCGCTCTCCCCGACTGCGGGGCGCAATTCATTCGCCCAAATTTGTTGCCCTGTCGACGCGACGTGAAATGTGCCCGCCGCCGCTACGCCGGTGTCCGGGCCGACCTGAAGCGGCGAAACCAAAGTGCGGGAAACATAATTGAAACCGCCGTCCTCAACGGTACTTGCGCTCCGACCCCCCGCACTAACTCTCCTCCTCCTCCAACGGGCCGGTTCGCGCGAGATCTAATCACGTTCTTCAGGGCCAGTCTTCTCTTTGTTCCCTGTCGTAGCGTGCACGAGACTACAGGGGCATGTTTCTTCTTCATCGCGAAGCAAACACCTGAGAGGAGGAAAAGGAGGCCACGAAAGGAGCGCCGCGCGGCGCTGAGCTTTACTGCAGCTTCAGCAACCTAACAAATTGAGTCGCGTTTCCCTTTTGCAGCTCCCTGCTAGCCATTCGTGGCTTTTTAAAAAAAATAAAGCCACCCTTCCCCCCTCCTCTTTCCTTTTTTTGTTTTTTGTTAAGTTTTTAGGCTCGTAAGCGAAGGACAGAAAATAAACAAATGTTAAAACATGTCTACTTTTTTTTTCGGTAAGCACGTCTACACATGTAAATAGTGCTGTTACACGGGCACTTCCGATTCCGACTTAGCCCGAAAACGGCTGAAATTATGAGCGCGCTTTATACGCAAGGCTGCTAAACGTTCTCACTCGGCTTGCCGAACGACAGGTGGCGCTGCGTGCCCAAGTGGTTGTATAAATGGTGGCAAAGAAATGGGTTTGCAAGAAGGAAAAGTAAATAAAAACACTTGTGATAAAAGTCCCGTCGCTGTGACGCAGCTGCAAGAAGTTGCATACTAAGCGCATGCCAACCATGTTTGTTTACCACCAAGGCAGACGGGTGGCGTTTATTTATATACCTATTTATTTATATCTATTAGTTTACCCACAGCGCCACACGCGACATTGCGGTAAGGGGGCCTCTGGTAATTACAAAACACACAAAAAAAAGTAAGCGGTTACAGTGACGATACAATCACACCACTGGCATTAATGCCAACAGTAAAGGAAGATGGAGCATTCCATTCTCGAAGAGTGCGGCGAAAAAGCGATAAACAACGAGCGTTGGGTTTTTGAGCATAATTTTGAAAATTAAGCTTTACTGAATGAAACAGAAAGTTACTTTAAGATGTTACAGCTTTCACAGAATGCCTTTCTGCATGCATCATTTTGAAGCACTAGCGTTAAAGCCCCCTTACATAGAAGACCCGGCGTTGGTGTTGTGAGCGAAACATCACGAGCATGACTCTGGCAGGTGGTCCCCAGAGAGCAACTGGGAAGGCCGGTGGCCACCTAGGTCACGGGACCTTGCGGCGTCATCACAACCTGCCTGCCGGGTAGTGAGCAAACTGCTCACCGTGGCAGTCACTACGCCAGAAGTGGTATGAACACTCCCAGGGATCCATGAATGTAAAGTAGAGAATGTCCACCTGCATATATTAATAAACCCATTAAAGCTATCGCGTCATACCTTTAAGGTGGAGCTTATGTGTCCCCTTCAACTTTTTTATCTTGCATTTGATTGTGCCTGAGCACGAGATTAGCAGCCATTGATTGGCCTTCATGCAGGGACCGGCTTGGGGTAGAGCAGGATCGGGATCGAGCGCAACTGAATTGGCCGTGTAGCAACGCCTGATATTTCGATTCCGATAATCTCGATGACCGTGCGACAGCGCTATAAGAGCGGCGCGGCTCTGTCAACGCTGAAAATAAAACATTGCTAGGAATAGTTTCAAGCTTCCGGGATTTCAGACTTTCAGAAGTCGAGAACGCTTGAGCCCGCTGGTATGAGGATGGAATGAGAAGCAATAGTGGAAAATCAGCAAAATAAAAAGGAAAGGTTGGGGTTATGAGAGGTGCATGCATTTTTTTTTTTTGCATTGGGCTTCGCACCACCCAGTTTTCTAGACGGACGCTTACTTCTTATTGGCTTCTAATCCGCGCTTCATTTTTGGGCGAGGAAAGCAAGTCTAATATGTTTCCAAGGGATCTTCGAGACATCAAAGTGCACCTGCACGATTGGCTGTGCTTTCGCAACCGCTAAAACATAAAACGCCAGTAGAAACCTTTCTGTGGCCTGTGGTTATTCCCCATTTAGACGCATTCCGAGTGAAGTCCAATGACGCCAGACTCGGATCTTGCAGTGAATAGGGACAGCTGGTCGAACCTTGACTGAAGTCTCGAGTCTGTGCACACCAGAGGACAGAACGGTGTTTACGGAAGACCGCTCGCCCTAAAATAGCAGCCTGTTTTATTTACTTCTCGGTCCTAAAGCATTTAAAGCACGGATTGATTCCGCGGAGAGGCGTGAGAAGAAATGAAAAAAAAAAATGTAATAATCGCACGGGAGAGGCCAAAACACGCTTCCAGAACTTACGGGCTGAAAACTGAGTTCGACTCGCGCACACGGACGACCAGGGATTAGAACCCGAGAAAACAAAGTCCGTTTACATACTAAGGATTTCATGTGATACCTCCCGCTACATCAGCTGCAGCATCAACACCGGAGTGTCTTTGAGGTGAGATTGTTTTCCCGTGGTCAGCTTGATCAATCCAGCGTTTCAAGCAGTCCAGAAAAACACTGAGCGCAGCGGCAGCACGCCACTTCGAGCGTGAAGCGACTGCGATTCGTACCTCACAATTCACCCAGAATTTGAAGCGCGGCTGTTTCGCATTAGTGGGGAGATCGGCATGCAGCCTTACGGTGAAAAAAAAATTGATGAAAATTGATGATGGCATAGCCCTGCTAGGCCATGATGTACGTAGCGCAAGCGCGGCGACATCTGGTTCGGAAGAGCTAATATATGAAAGGCGCGCATTCATCATCATCATCAGCCTGACTACACCCACTGCAGGGCAAAGCCCTCTCCCATGTCTCTCCAACTGACCCTGTCCTTTGCCAGCTGCGCCCACCCTATGCCTGCAAACTTAACAATCTCATCCGCCCACCTAACCTTCTGCCGCCCCCTGCTACGCTTGCCTTCTCTTGGAATCCACTCCGTTACTCTTAAGGACCAGGGGTTATCTTGCGTTCGCATTACATGCCCTGCCCAAGCCCATTTCTTCCTCTTGATTTCGACTAGGATGCCATTAACCCGCGTTTGTTCCCTTACCCACTCGGCCCGCTTCCGGTCTCTTAACGGTACACCTATCATTTTCCTTGTCATGCCTGACCGCAGCGGTGGCCGAGTGGTTGAGCATCCATCCGCTTCGCATGCGGGAGGTGCGGGGTTCAATCCCCAGTGCCACCGGGTACCCACCGGTGATACAATGGGTACAAGCTTTCCCCTGGTCTGGTGCTCAGCTTATTTATGGTGAAATGTTTGAGAAATAATGGGTCTTTGACCCCACCTTGAGAAATCGAAAATACCTTGCGCCATGGCGCTCTTTGGCCTCAGATGCCCTTGCGCCATAAAAAAAAAATCATCATCATCCGCCTTGCCATGCCTCGGTGGCTGTCGTTAACTTAAGCGCAACCCTTTTCGTTAGCCGCCACGTTTCTGCCCGTAGGTGAGTACCGGTAGGATACAGCTGTTGTACACTTTTCTCTTGAGGGATATTGGTAACCTACTATTCATGATCTGAGAGAACATGCCATATGCGCTCCACCCCATTCGGCTACTCCAGCTACTTTAACTATCTTATCCATATTGCTAACGACATTGCCCTCCTTGTCTCTTAACGCATACATCTGGGTTTTCCCTATGCCTACTTTCCTCTTCACCGCTATTAGGCTGTTTCCGTTCCTGACAGCATGCTCGATTCTTTCCATATTAAACTTCCTTATGTCGGATACCTTGCGCTTATTTATTTTGTGCCTTTATTCACGATTAAACACCGAGGGTTCATGCAGGGGTAAGGTGGCCTGGTGCTTTGTGGCGTAAGCGTGCTTAGACTTCTCTTTTCGGCACTATTTCCATGCAATAAAGAAAAAAAAAATCCGTCGTGGCGGAGTGGTAGCGCCTCCGCCTCAAACGCGAAATGCCGTGGTTCGCCTCCCAGCTTCGACACAGGGCTCTTTTTTCACCTTTGTGACGTCACTGCTCCTCGCGAATGCGCAGCACGGCTCTCCAGGATGCACGCGAAACTTGTCAACCTCGGCCAGTGTAGCTTACGCTACAAAATTTCCCCGTTCCGGTCGTATTATACAAATCAAGTTTAGCGTTCGGCTGTGTTTGACAAGTTACAAGAATCATTGGTGACGCCACTTCAGATGACCGGCGGCGCGGTATACGGATCAAAAACTGTACTCCGCAAGAACGAGACTACGCTATAGCGTAAAAAAAAAAAAGCCTAATGCTAGCAGTCACGCAGAACGAGGTTGGCAGAGATGACTGGTCAGGAACCAGAGAAAAGGCCAATATATGAAGGTGTCTAGCTCCTCACCAGCTTTACGGAACTGTGCGGATAGCTTGTAAGATTGTCGTCGCAGGTAGGAACTGCCACTTCTCGGAAATCATGATGCGCCTACCAAAGAAAGCAAAAAAATAGAACCCCGGAACCGCAAGGCTGCGATTGGATGAGCAGAACTATGCACGAACTAGTTTCTTCGGCTTTATACAGGCACAAACAAAATTCCGCGAAAAGGGCGTGAAAAGAACCGCGCGTCTAATGACGGCTTCGAAGCGTTACGCTGGAGTAAATTCGCATAACACGGGCTCCGCTGTCGCTTTCCGGAGTGAAAGTCGGGGATCAAAGAGTGGCGAGGGAGTAGAGAGCTTTCCAAGGGCGTACTTTTTTCAAGAAGCAGCCAGCTTCTAAAGCAGCTTAGCGGTGTCCTCTTTTCGGCATATCGACCGCGGCTGCCAGTCAAGTTGTATACATCCTAGCATTTCCACTGAGCCTGCGTCACTGTATAATCTGAAACAAGTGCGAAAACAGAGGCTTACAGCGAAGTTCAAGAAAAATTCAAGTCGGCTCAAGCACAGTTCACACCTTTTCAGCCAAATAACCTTCGACAGCGCACGCTAGCGTTTCGGGGGAGCTGAACGGCGCCTCGTAGTCACGGCTCCGACGACCCAGTAACCGACTGATGCGCTACCCGGTATTACTGTAGCAGACTGTGGCCGCTTCTCCATTGCGAGGGACCGATCTTTTTGTCGTTGGTGTCGTCATGTATATTAAAGTTGTGGCGAGAATGAGCGCGATGTTAGTGATAAGGCTATATTTAGAAAGTTTTGTTCTTTTATTTTGTTCTTCCTTTTTGCTTGCTGTAATCACTGGCACTTCTCCAGCTGCTGCCCTATGGGCAGGCATGATTTTTGTAGTGAAAAATGGCGAGCCTTGGCGGAACAGTGCCATGAAACTGCTGCCCGCAATCGCTATTTTACGTGCGACGTGATGGACAGGAATGAAAAGCAGAACTAAAGGAGAGAGGGAAGTTCGTCCTTTCGGGGACGAACTGGTTTGTCACAACCATTTCTACTTTTGTTGACGTGCAGCTGGCTGAGCCCACGTAAATCTTCGTTTACGTGTGCAGCTGTTCGTAGGAGCAGTGGCTACAAAGACAAAAAAAAACTGTTTGCATCAAGCCTGATATGTGGAGCGGATTAGCTTGACATATTATTTTAAAGCACCGCGCGAACACAAAGTGACAAACGAAGGAACACTGTGTACCTGTCGGGAATCAAACTCATGACTCATGACATAGAAGTTGGTGACCATGTGCAAGAAGATCAAACGAAGTAATGAAGATCTAGGAAGTCATGAAAGGAGACAGGGAAAGAGATAGAAAAAATTGGCGGTGGTTTAGTTTTGGTTAAACCTGGAGTGACGCGACACATCTACGGCTGGCCGAGTAGAACTTTCGCCACTTCGTTTCGCTGGGCGTTGCTTCTTCGTCTTCGTCCCACCTGACCCGGCGCATGCGCACAGCTGTTGCAGCTCGTTTCACCGGCGCGCCGCGCCGCCGGCAGCAGCAGCTGCGCCGCACCACGTGGCTGGTCACGTGACCAACCACGTGATCACGTGGTGGTGGCGACGCCGCCACCGTCACGTGCCGTCTCCACGGTCACGTGCCACCGCCACGCTGAAGGCTCGAAATGCTACCGTAATGTAGCTATCGCTACAAAAGAAGTTGAAAAATTGGTACCTTCTGCATCCAAACATCAAGTCATTCTGCTCATTTGTAAGCATCCCTTACTAAATTCCAGTTCTCTCTGTGCAATAAATATAGATTACTGTCAGGTATTTGTTTTGAGACTTCCAACTGCGCTTTTCGTGAGGACACTGAGTTAAGCATCAAATGAATAAGTGATTTTTAAAAGCCTGCTTATGCCGCCGCGGTGGCTGAGTGGTTATGGCGCTCGGCTGCTGTCCCGAAAGACCCGGGTTCGATCCCGGTCGCGGCGGTCTAATTCCGATGGAGGCGAAATTCTAGAGGCCCGTGTACTGTGCGATGTCAGTGCGCGTTAAAGAACCCCAGGTGGGCGAAATTCCCGGAGCCCTTCACTACGGCGTCTCTTATAGCCTCAGTCGCTTTGGGACGTTGAACCCCCATAATCTAAACCAAACCAAAAGCCTGCTTATACCTCCCACTATTATACAATCTTAGTCCCTCTTTACAAGATTATGGCGACTAATAATTAAATATCTTTAGCTACCTAAAATTTGGCTGGAAGTTCATGACGAGCCCCGCAAGAACCACCGGAGGCCCCCATTGGACAAATCAGGGCGAAGTGTTTAAAGACGACCGAAATAAATGTTGCATTCAGCAAGAGAAACCTCTTCAGTACAAAGAGGGCCTTTAAAGCTAATACGTTAGGTTTTGCTGGAAAATCAAAAGTATATTTAGAAGGTCCAGCCACACTCACAGCTTTTTATTCGATTACATTATGCGTTACCTTTGGAGAAAAAAAAGCAGTACCATGGTATAAAAAGCGCAAAGGGAACCAGATGAACATACAAAGCCTACGTGCACTAGGAGCGCCGAATTTCAGTTCGTTCTTGCTCCTTTTTGTCGTCACTGTGATTTAGATATTTGAAACCGGCATGCTTCTGCCAGAGGTCCGGTTTCCTTCTAGCTGTCTTTGTGCCGTCGTGTTTTTGGTGCCGTGACTCTTGGCTTCATTGTTGAAGCACACGGATTCCTGTTCGGAGTGATTTGAATTTTCCCCGGACGGATGACGGGCACATAGGAAGGCACCCAAGCGTACCGCGAAGAACTCTGAAGGCGCGAGCAAATAATAAAGCCTACACTCCGTTCGGTCGGCCGACGCGAGAAGAAGGGGCTGATTGAAATAAGCTGACTTCAGCTTTGCGTTTAGCGCAGGTGAAAGAAAAAGGATAAGCAACAATCTCAGCCCGAGACAAATCAAGAATAGTGCAGCGCCGGGAGCATCTTGTAATAAGCTCGGATTCTCATAAGATGCTAATGACGTGCTTCCGACGTCCTCTTGGTTTTGGTCTGCCACGCGGCCGGCCACGCGATGAACGGGCGCAACGAAGTGTGTTAGAAGAGACGCAGGGAAACGGCACCGTGAAGTCAAACAGCCGCGCAAATATAGAGACAAGGATACAAAAGCCGAATGAATGAAGCACGGCAGACCAGGGCGGTGACGGCAGAAGGGGCGCGTGCGTGTAAACAAAGTTCACGGTGCATTCGCGCAATGGGAAGCAAGAAGAGGCGGTGTTCGCCGAATACGGCTGCCGCGTTTCTTATTTGTGTCTTTTTTTTTAAAGCCAGGCAGCAGGAGGGGCGCAGAAAGTAAAAAAAAAACAGTCGGTGCACCATGCGTTGATTTGATGAAGCACTCCACAAGCGGTGGTGTAATTGCGAATCGCGTGGAGGACGGAAATATAGCGCTGCTTCCCGACCGGCGCTATCTTACTAGATTCACACCCCCTGCGCGTGTTCCCTCTGCGCCGAGCGCGCGAAAGATTTCGGCGTGTCGTCACTCGGAAACAGTAAACAGCGCAGAAAGACCGCCTAACTACGTGAATACGATCTGCAATGTTCGCCCAGGAATTATGCGCTTAGGTCCAAAAGCTACCGAGATACAATGTGTGAATAGATTGCTTCTCTGAGGAGCTTGCAACTCTCGTGGGGTGCGTTCTTGCATATTCAGCAGAAAAACTGAAAGAGTATTCGGTCGTGCACTACTGTCTCTTTTTTTTTTGTTCAGGCTAGATTCCGTCTGTCAGAAATTTAAGAAACTGGGGTTTATGATTTGCATAATATTCTGTTTCCATTTTTCCTCCTCCTGTGCAGAAAACGACATAACGTCCTTATTGACGCTTGCAGCATGAAATTCAGGTCGAAATTTAATAATTGAATGACTTCCTTTCCAGGTGCGTTCAGCAATAAAAAATTGAAATAAAGGCATTTTAACGTTAAATAAATGCACAGAATTGCGTCCTCAGCCTCGTATTTTCTTTTCTTTTTATTTTTGCTACAAACGGAAAAGGTTTATAGCGCGCTCGGCCATCTGAATATATCCACTCAGGACGTGCAACGGTAACCAAAAGCTTGCCCGTAGAAAAACAGGAAAAGAAATGACTGCTGGAATAAAAGATTAACGAGCGCCTATATATTATTTTGTTCAATATACTTTGCACTGCAGTTAAAGCAAGTAATTTCTGCAGAAAATCAAGCAGGGTGGCTGAATATTAAAAAATACTGTTTTTATCTCATAGAACAATGTACGCATAGTTTTTTACGACTGGTGAAAATTAGCCGCTAATATTAGGCACTTTGCGGTTTGTAACATCAAACAAATTGTAGAGGGGTTAAGGACGTTCAAAAAAAAAGAAATAGACTAATCACTCCTAAAAACGGAATATCAGCGCTAAACGCCAAGCCCATCGCTCCTCTTGCCAACTGGCTACTTCTGTCTCTCTCTCTCGTGCTGTATTCGTTTCCGCCTGTAAAGCTGTATTCTTTGCAATAACAAATAAAGTGCGGGAAAGCAAACGCTTATGTTGTCAAGGAGAAGAATCTACAATCTTCAGGAGAGTACGTAGATCTAGGGCTTGGGATGCAGGGCAGACTACAAGCAGTACGTCTGTGAATCATATGACGGAGATGGTGGTGTTATATTTAGCAGTATGTTCTGGACGAAACAAGTGTGCCCGATGAAATAAGGATAATTCGTGCGGGTTATGTGCAGTGAACCTTGCGGCTATTGTGGCTGTTGGGGAGTGTTATTCTTGCTTAATCTTGGCGTACTTCAGCTCTAAACTTAATTTTTACGGCTCAGTAATAGTTGCGTCGTTAGTGAGTGAAAAAAGGGCATATTTTTATATTAGATGAAGGCCTTTCACCTCAACGTTCGTCACTGCAAAGGTGGCGTTTTTATAAAGAGAAAGTCAGATTGCGTTTTAAGAGAAAACGCTGGTCTCAACCTATATTTTAAATTTACGGTGTGATCCTTGAGATAACTATCATGAAAGTGTGTTTTTTATTCACAGTCTAATTATGCGAATATATTTCAAATAGCTCAACTAGAATATTGTTTGTAAGGATTTTTGTGGTTTTAATTGGGGTCTGCATTGCAGGCCGTTAGCCAAAAATATTGTTAAATTATTGGAAATGTTTTCAGAGCTGCATTACCCAAGATAGGCTTTGTGCGGGAATACTGTTTTTGTACTTGCCTCAGTGAAAATGCATTGGTAAAATAATCTATGATCAGAAAGCACAAAATGGGTTGGCTGGTAATTTGGGAACGAAAATAATTTAATTTTAGGCATTATGTAAAAGAATCACCAAACATGTGTACTCCTCTCAAATAAACTGATGAAATTTCCCACGAAAACTAGAGAAAAAGCCCTTAAGGCAGAGACTGCGCTTATAAAATCACTATCGAATATAAAGAGACGAAGTCTGTGTGCACTTATTGAGTCGTGGGAATTCGTGTAGCAGGAAAACGGCTGTGCCATTCGCTACGCTGCTCTGATGCAAACTTGAAAGGTGTCAAATGAAAAGGCGAGAAACAAGCTTTCAAACGAAAGCAAAATTGCGGAGGTTGAAAAGAGATTTCGGAATTGCCATCTCATGAAGGGGAACGTCATTTCGAACACGTCAGCCGTAGACGGGAACACGGACGATTTCGAGGCGACGGAAATGCACCTGCTACAGCCGACTCACTTGAACAGGCCTGAAGATGAAGGACGCAGCGCTTAGCGAACGGACAGCAGACGAGGGGTGTGCACGAGTAGTTTTCAGCGCGCTCGTTATGCACATACTTAGGGGTCCATTCGTCGGAATATGGATGCATACGTGACGTTATAAACACAATTAATGCTCAGTAAGAAAGACCGATGAATATAGGAAAATATTTTCCGTGCAGTGCAAGTCGATAAGAAGGTAGGTATCCGTAGTGCTGTCATGTGAACATGTATTAATTTTAGTTTTCATGTTTGTTTCTTGTCGTTTGCTTTCCCTTACGGGAAAGGGGCGGGGGGTACGACATAAGGAAGAGTGAAGAGCTTGTCACATAATAAATCGTACTTTTTTTCCAATAAGCCCCTTTGCGGAATCTGTAGTTGATGGCATGCATTTTTTCATTCTCAGTACGTGCATTTTAAATGTTATTGTATTCTTTCGACACTCCTCAGAGAAGGACACTAACTTTGAAGTTTGTCTGTAGGCCACGAATGTTTGAAATGTGGCCTAATTAGTCGGACGAATCTGCGGATCCTTTTGTGCAGCTTCGCGACGATGAAGCGAAACCGTGTATATGCCACGAAACTGAGGCCTCGTGCGGTAAAATTCTCGTTACCCTGATCTGTATGCCCCTTAAAAAAATTAAGAATATTGTGATGCAATTAAGTAAAATCTAAGGCGTTTTTCGAGAGAACCTCATTACAAGTTCTGGACTAAATTGCTTTAATAGTTCTCAGTGAAGTTCGCTTCTTGATCTGTGACTGTTTTCTTTTGGTTCTTTCAGTTTGCTAGTTTCTCTTACTAGGCTAACAAAATTACCCGGCAGCACGACGTGCGTGCCATTGGAAAACAGGAAGCCATACGCGTACTAAGGAAATGCGGTGCGGTTGCGAAAGTACGGTACGAGAAGCCTATTAAGTCCAAGGGGCGCATAGACAAGTGAAGGCTTTTTCGCATACTTTAGTGCCGACATGCCCATTTTGTGCATAGCCGACTAAATGTTCCGCTTAGCGCGCGCATGCAGGCAATGGACACTGATTCGGGAAATGAAGCAGCAGCTATGCGCGTTTCTGAATACGAGCGAATTCCGTGGCCGGGGTCAGGATATGCACACTGTTTACCCTGAGAATACTTCAATATCAGATGCATGCCATCGCATTCACGCGAAAGGAGCTGTGAAATTTCTAACTTTTCTCTGAAATTGTGTTATCGTTTGGCGCTGTGTTTGAAAGCTGGGCCGGCGACACGCATAATTTTGATCGCTGTCATGCCGGGCGTCAGACGTGGTAGCGACGGGGAGTAAAGGGGAAATTAAAAAAAAAAGAACAGCTGTCAAATAGGCCTTTCGTTTTCTGAGCTACTTTTCTTTTTTGCTGAACCACGGTTGAAGATGTGCTGAAAAAAGTAAAAACGTGACACGCATGAAGGCCTTGCGAAATTTCCTGAGCGTCTATCCTGACTTTCTTTTTTCTTCATGTGGAACTTGTGTCAGCTATCCTTGTGCGCCTCGCTGACAAATCCGGAAGCGTCTTGTGGCGTCAGCAACGCATCGTAGCTTGTCGGCGCTTCGCTTCAGGGGCAACTGTTTGCACCTATGGTTAGGGTTGGGTTTGGGACGCTGTGTGGCTATAGCAAGTTATCGAATACGTGATCATAGATTGAATTATCCGTGCGCGCAGCGGTTATATCCCCCAGGAGGATCGGCTGGAGAGGGCTAATGTTTAGCCGCTGGCAAGTGTTTGACGTACCAATCTAGTGGCAGAGCTCTTGTTGTCTTTCTCGCTAAATAACCGTATATAGAAACGGCTCACGTTGAGCGGCATTCGTAATGTTGTCACTGCCACTCAGTGCCCTCGCGGCCAGTGCACGTCGAACCTTTGGGGTGCCTTACTCGTAAAGGTGGGCGTCTTCCGGATCCAAACATCTCATCTACTACTATTGTAGCTGTCAATATTGCAGGAAAACTGGGCCAGTGTAATTTGCCAGTTAATTCCCTTGGTTTTCATTCCTTCCTTTTCATTCGTCACGCCTACTGGCTGACGGAGCCAGGACTTTGCGGTGCGCTTAAACAAATCGCGAATCGTGAGAAAAAAATAAAAAACAAAAATTATGCGCCCCTGGATTGCGAATATTATCGTTATTGTATGCATTTCCTGTAATCTTATACCGCACCGTTCACGACGAGTCTCGGAGTAGGTAACACATCTGCTCGCTTTGTCGTATAATTCTCGCTTCCGACTCGGCTCTACGACATTTTAACTCTCATTTCGGAAACGAGCGCCACAGTCATAGACAATGCCACCTCAGAATAACCAAAATCTATTTGTGTTATCTCACGTGAAGCGTAAACTTTATGGTGATGATGATGATTGATTTTTATGGCGCGAGGGCAGCTTTGACCAAAGAGCGCCATGGCACAAGGTAGATTTCATTGCACAAGGTGGGGATCGAGCCCGCACGTTCCGCGTGCGAGGCGGATGCTCAAACCACTGGGCCACCTCTGCTTTTTTTCTTTATTGCACTAGGCCACCTCTGCGGTAAGTGTAAATTTTCTGAAACAAGGCAAAGTCTTTACTAACATGGCCACCAGCATCTACTGAACTCACTGTTTTCACTGGAGACGGAGCAGTTGTAAGCTAGAAAAAGTTAAAAAAGAAATGAAGCACACGTGTCGCCCTCACCGGCTATTTTTGCAAGCAAATGCCAGTGCGTCAAGAAAGATTTTCACGCGCGGACCGTTCATGCTTGACTACTCTCTCCATTCACTTCCAAACGGTTATCACGCAGTCCTTCTCGGTTTTGACGTCACGAGTTTGAATCAAGGGGGAAGGGGGGGGGGGATTTTGTCCCATTTCCTCATCAAGCAAAGCCTTTTTTTCTGTCGGAAAAAAAGAACAACGTTCCCAGGAAGAGCTACACAATTTATTTTTGCTAAAAGCGAAAAAAAATTGTAAAGAGTTGTCAGTGTCTCTTTAATTGATCGACCTTTCTAAATTTTGAAAAAACTGTAAACTGGGGCTTGGAACGTGCGACTTATTTGATTGCCTTTTGGCCGCAAACGCTTCCCAGCGGCTTGAGATGGCAGGCTGTCGCGCAAATAATGGAAATAAAATAAAATCTGTGTCGAACTTTGTCTTTGTTTTACCAAGGCAGGGTCGCTGGTTACGAATATTTTTGAAGCTAACGCCGATATGAAATTAAGAAACTCTGAAATAAAGCGTTTTCCGGCATTCAGTAAGCGAATGGTGAAACGGAAGTTATCAGACCCTTAAATGGCAGCGCCTCGCCAATCGTGCTGACAGCGAAAACGCATTAATCTTGCGGCCAACGCTGCTAAGCTGTCACGGCTTCAAAGCGTCAAAATTACGCGTGATGGTCATCGCGTCGCTTATCGAATAACGGAAGTAATTCCAGTTGATTGACACCGGGCGCGCTATGGAGACGGCTGGGCTGTCACCTAGAAAGCCCATTTGATCTTCCTCTCCTTTTTGGGGGGCGCGGCGTCGATTTTAAAGCCTCCCGCGCCATTTTTAGCTGCTTCACGGTTTGTGTAATCTTCTGTCCGTGCTTTCGGCCGCCTGTTCGAGGAGTTCACTCTCAAACGGTTTTCGGAGCTCGGCAGTCGACAGTTGCAACTGCATGTCCGAAGAGGTGATAATTAAGACAACAAAAATAATAAGCGCCGGAAATTGACTTCGTATAGCTTCAACACAGTGCGTGCCTAACATCTTTTTAAAACTGTGCAGGGACACATCCTCGAACGTCCGACGGATTGTAACACCACTCACTCAAGGTGCTGACATACGTTGTACAACGCGATAATGTTAGTCATATGCGATGCACATGCGCACAGATGAGCACCGGGAGTCTTCCGAGAGCGTGGCGCTGTGTCGATAGTGGAGAGATGACGTCAGCCGTCGTGGCGGAGGACGCGTTCCTACATGACCTGGCATCCAGCCGGTTCGTAAGCAACTGTTCGTAAGTAAGTAAGCAAGTGTTCGTAAGCAACTGCAAGGAGAGGTGAATGGGGGCGTTCATAAGAACAGCTGACGTTTCCCTTCTCATGATCTTGAATGAAAACAGGTGTCATCTTATTCACTCATCCAAACACACTTTAAGAGCCTTTGTGGGCACTCTGTATGGAGGTAAAAGGAAGGGTGCGTTTAAGAGCGAAAGAATGCCTAAAACTTCCACATATGTTCAAAATTACGAAAACGACGCACATGCAAAGCACTCGCAAAACAACATTCCACGAACAAGTTATCGATCATCGGTGTGCCTCAGAAATACATCAGTTTTTGATTGCATGTAGAATGGCATTGAAAGTTGCAAGTTGGCAGTTTATTCCAACAGCAGGCCGCCCCCCGCCCCCCCCCCCCCCCCCCACCCCAAAAAAATGGCCGATTGATTAAAAAGGCTAGTACCAGGGAACGTGGGCTCCCCTTGCAGTCCATGATAAAAAAAATAAAAAGTCCAACATGTATGTTGCGTATTTTATGTGTTCATTTTCACAGAACACAAGCATTTGTAATTTTCGAGAGCTTAGCACTTTCAATCAGCTGCACCAAGCTGCTGGCATAAACGGGCACTGCACGCACGATAGGTTCTACGTGGCTGCTCGTTGAGAGCGGAAAGTTACGTGGGTGTGTGGTCGGCGTGGCAGGTAGCTGGACGCCACATTCTCGATGCCGATCGCACAGCGTGGCTAAGCACGGCTTCCGGAATTAGTCTCGCCGCTGCAATTATGCGTGGACTGCGTGCACACACCAGCTACAGGCATCCCAGAAATCACTGTCCCTCGAATGAAATAATTCTTTTTTCTGCTCCTACGCGCGTGCCACACCAGAAAACCAATCTCTCTCACTACATGCAAGCACTTCTGTGGTCTCCATGCGTTTTGTAAATCCCCGGAGTCGAGCCGGGCGGTACAGCTATAAAATATGAATTCATGACGCGGTGCAACTAATCAGAGTCGGGCGCCCAAACGAGCGGTCGACGATTGCGCCCAGAGCTCCTACAACGCTGGTGGAGATTGTGCAGGCCTGAGAGTACGATCAGGCCACTGCCGGAGCCAGATGACAAGGCTCGTTGTCCCTCACAGAGGTGTGTGGTGTGCGATGCCAGATAAGTTAAAGGACCCTAGGCAGATTAATTAATCCAGAGCCCTCCACTATGTCGTCTCTTTCTCTCTTTGCTCTTTGACTACCTTTTCGATTCCTTCCTTCACGGCGCGGTTGAGGTGTCTACAGAGAAGAGAGACAGTTACTGCGCCTTTCCTTTCCTCGTGCCGCCGCGGTGGCTCTGTGGTTACGGTGCTCGGCTGTTGACCCGAAATACGCGGGTTCGATCCCGGCTGCGCCGGTCGCATTTCGATGGAGGCGAAATGCGAGAGGCCCGTGTACTGCGCGATGTCAGTGCACGTTAAAGAACTCAAGGAGGTCGAAATTTCCGGAGCCCTTCACTACGGCGTCCCTCGTAACCTGAGCCCCTTTGGGACGTTAAACCGCCTAAATCAAATCAAATCCTTTTTTCGTAACCAGTTATTCTCAAGCATAATGTCCACTTCTGCGAAGGCCTCAGCGACTATGGAGCAGTACCGGAAGGTATAGCCTTTCCCGCCACAATGTGCTGCGATGTCTAATTTGGCAGGTCCAGTTCTTTTTTTTCTGTGTGTGTGTGACAAGGCAGGCAAAGCAGACCGGACTAGCATTGTTTGCACCGTTGCTGGGCGTTCATGTAACGCCTTCACGATGAACTCCAGCGCACACAGCCTTCCGTAGAAGAAAAGCTTTGCCTGCAGAATTCGCTCGCAGAGAGCCAGGTGCGGCAGCTAAGTGATTAGGTTCCCCATTTCCCGCCTGGACACAGCATGGCGCGCAAGTTTATCCAAATTGGTTGGCGCTCAGCACGCGACGTAGCGGCTGTTCTATAAGACCTCTTCACTCCCCCCCTCCCCCACGCGTACTTCTTGCCTAGAACCAACGCGAGTTAGGGTGGATAAGAGCGCCTCCTGACGCTCGACAGCCGCAGGCCAACGGAGATGAAGCTGGACAGCGCACATACAGACCGGAGCAGCACTTGCCGACTGCCGAAAAGGGGAGAAGGCGCGGTGGTTCCGGAATAGCCACTCGTGTCAGCGCCCCCGAAAACAGATTGCCCATTTAGACGCGGAAACTTTGTGGAACTCTGCGAGGACCTTGCCAGCGCTGCCGCGTTCACTTCGCCTACTCGGAACAGACACATGCGTCCGCGCAGTCTCGACAAGCACCCACGTTGTGCTCGCCTCGTACTGAGGGGGTAAAAGTAATCCTATGCCTTTATTTAATCCTCTTTGCCTAATTAATCGCATTCTATAATAGCAGTACCTCTCCCATGAAGATCTACGAAGAGAAAGAGAGAGAGAAAGGGACGTGGACTATTTTTGTAGGCGCTATTTGAACGTGCATCAATTAAGACAAAAGCCAAAACCCCGGCCAAAGAAAAAACCTCGGGCTAGGACGAATTTTTCTTTAACTACGAAGTTTCTGATAAAGCTGTATATCTTTCCTTTGTAGCCGTATGGGGATGTCAATGAGTGATTACTCTCTTATATTGACTTTCTACAGACGAATCCCGAATATTCGCCTATAGCTAATCTATACACTTCCTATAGAAGTCTACGGACAATCTATAGATTTATGGCCATACACATTTAGTAGAATTTTGTTTATAGACAGTCTATGGATTGTGAATGACAGAAACAAATATCTATAGGAAGGCAATAGAGTCTATAAGAACTCTATAGACTGTCTATAGACCACTTTTATGAGGGAGTAGACTGACAGAGCTCTGTTTCTTTTCTTTGAGAACAAAATCCATTTTCTCAATGCAAATATTTGTTCCAGCGGGTCAATCTATGGCCCGCGCAATTTGCTGGAGAAGGGTACGTCATCTGACAGGTTCAACGCGTTTTTCAAAACTCTCCTTTGCAATTCGCGCCTGCCAGAAAAGCCGCAAGACTCAAGTTTCGCAGATTTGGGAGCCCCGGCGTCAGTTTGACAAAGAAGAAGCTACGAGGGGCTCAGCGCGAAAGAAATAGTGTTCTCGGGCAGTTTTTACTTGATTGTCGACCGCCCTTATTTCACCCCCACCTCGGTTACATGCACGCTTGTGCAGGTGCATGAAAATTATAACCCCCGTGAGCCTCACATGCGTTTACTCCTTTTACGATTTGTCAACTCCTATCAAAGATTTATCAAACCACCGAGGCTCTGGTGGTTGTGCACCTCATTTTGCTCATACTTTCATATTCATAAAACCCACTGGTCAACTCAGCCGTGAAATAACAAATTTTGAAAATTGCACACCAGGCCGAATGATCTGTAACCAGCCAGGCCTTTATCGAGTTATGAAAAAAATGAAGTGGACTTTCTTGATTATTTGTAATCGCTCCCGTCAACGCCCGCACTGCCTGCGAGCTGTTTTTCTGCCCATTATATCGTTTGCACGAATGGTGCTATTAATGTATAAATTCCAACCAAATGTTACTTTATTTGCTGCTAACAAGTTTTCGTCGCGTTTTTTTTAAAAGAAACCTTTAAATTGAAAACCTTTATTTCATTTATGTTTTTGTTGCTTTTTGCGCCGAAAAATCATAACAGGTTTCTTGCACGGCTCCTCAATTTGAATTTTTTTTAAGTCTTTAAAACGCTGTTGAGAATCTAAAAATAGTAGCATCAGAAAGGGCCGGTCACGTGTAACTGCCCGGAAGTTAAAACAGAAGAACAATGAATTAGAGGTGGGTGTGGGGGACTGGTTAGGCACAAAAAAAGAACTTGATGAGTTTTTCAAAATACCAAATTGTACAGCACAACCGCGAGACAGTGCGATCGAGAGGACGCTTGCCATCGCCGGCAAAAAATTGGCTTCTATCATTTATTGCTGCTTTGTGCCAAATCCTTGGCAGTGCGCTCACTGTGGCTACGCTCCATGCTTTGTTGACGTGGCGTTATGATCATCGTCATCTGTCACAGTAGCTGAAAGGTAACGGCAGTCATGAAGGCGACACAGTACAAGGAGCAGTCGTATTAGGGACGAAAGTCTCCAATAACTCAGCGTCGCGGAAACGTACAGTGTATGGGTGAAGTTCAGTACCAACCATTTTGTACTAACGTTGATATATGTATCTTTCTGTTGGAATAAAAACGTGTTTGTAGGGCTTGCGGTCGTCGTCTGCCAAGCATTCCTTTTTTTTTTCGTTCGCGCTGACAAAGGCGTGAAATTAAATTGAGCATAGTTAACATGAGGAAAAACTGCATTGCTGTATGCACCCCATGTTTATTGCTACTACCTGCGTGAAGGTATACTCTCAATTATTTTCCGCAATTCACAGTGCGACCTCTGCGTCAACAAGCGCTTTCACACTGGCCGCGTTGGGGCTTCATACAAGTGTCATCAATCTCTGCCAATACCAAGTAATTTGCATACGCATATTTGAGTTATTTATTTAAAATCAAGGTTGATTGCATTGTTGACGGGAATTTGCACTTGTCTGTGGCCTCCCTCCTAACAAACAAACAAACGCAGTGAACGATATGATAAAGAGGACGTTGGGGAGAGGCGCTTTGCATTAAAGAACAGTGCTGCGTGAGCTACGTGTATGCAAAACGGAGTGATGGCTAATAATGCGATATTTATTTATTTAATTTATTTGTTTTATTTGTTTGTTTGCTTGTTTGTTGATTTATTTATTTATTTTAAAGACCCAGTGTATGGGGCATTACATGAGGGTTGGTCATGAGAGACTACAAGGTGATGGCCTCGATCTTTTTCTTGAATTCGATGGGGTTCGTAAGGTGTACGGCTTCTGGCGGCAGATCCTCTCAGTCACGAGATGAATTGACAAAAAAAGATCGGAAATGAGATGTCGTTCTTGCGGGGGGAGGGTGCACGGTCTTGTTGTGACCAATGCGGCTGGAGAGAAATGTGGTGCTGATATGATTGATGCTTTTAAACATGAATGGTAAAACTTATGGAACAGGTATAACCCAGATATTTTTCTTCTGGTTTCAAGATGAGACAAGATACCACTAGATTTTAGAGAAGACACACTAGTATAATATGAGTAATCTCACTAAATGAAGCGGATAGCAGATTTTGTATTTTTTCGAGCGTTAGTCAGAGGTTTGACTGATGAGGGTCCCATACTGCTGAAGCGGGTTCTAACTTAGGTCGGACGGAAGTTTGGTAAGGTAATAGTTCGATGGAAGGGGTAGCAAAACGAAGATTGCGACGTAGAAAGCCAAGGGCGCGGTTAGCGCCACTAGCGATGTTCGTCCTAACTGATGATCATGTTAGAGTATGTGTCAAAGTAATGCCCAAATGCTTAGAGGCGAGAACTAAAGGTCACAAAATACAGAAAAAAACAATCTATCTACAGGTTTTAATCCTTTGAAGTTCAACTGGCTGGGCGTCTCCAGGTTCTTTTTTTCCTGATTTGCTTCTGTCTGTGCTACCGCGGCGGATCGGCAGAGAAGTGCAGTCGTGTTAGCGCTGTAGCGCTGCGTCTGTCTAACTCCCACGAGTCCTTTCTAGGCCCACTGTGCGCTGCGCATCGAGTGATTTCTTTTGGCTATAGCGCTTTAGTGAACGGTGTGCTCCTCAAGGAGGAGGCGAGAGTCCGGGTTCTGAGACGCGGACATGGGGCTGCGACGGCAGGGCGCCCATCTCGCTGACGAGTTCCTTCTCTCGCTTTCTTCCGCAGTGACGTGCCTGACGTGCAGCGTGCTCACGCTGTCGGCCATCTCGTGCGACCGCTTCATCGCCATCATGTTCCCGCTGCAGGCGCACGTGCGCGTCACCAAGCAGCGCACGAGCGCCGTAATCGCCGTCATCTGGGTCACCTCGGCCGCCATCTCCGTGCCTTTGATCGTGTTCTCCCGCCTCTACACCGTCTCGGTGAGTACGCCGCCCGCTCTTCGTTTATTACTGTGGGCGCGGCCGGCCAGCTTGTCGAGCCGCATTCGAAGCGAGGAAGAGGCGTGGTCAATGAATAGCTGCACGAAACGCGCATATGCGATAGATGATCGGTTTTTTTCTGAATTCACAGCTAAACGGAGCAGTGTTTGGTTGGCATGCGTAGGAGAAGGAGGAAGCGGTCATCAAAGGACGTTTTGTTTTTGTTTTCTTTTTCTCCTTCGTTTCATAACTACTGAATTTCTGCGCGCAGCTATGCCTCGACTGTTGGGCATGCCGTGGTGGAGTTATCCGGATTGATTTACAACCGCACGGAGTTGTTTAGAGAGCACCGACATCTGAATAAATGAGTGTTTTGCATTTCAAATGCCGTGAAATAAGGGGCCCATCCCGTGACCTAGTGTTCAGTAGCAGCAAGCCATATCTACGAAGTCAGCAGCGTGGGGCTATGGTAGCTATGGTTTTGGTGAAAACCCAAAATGTGCGAAAGTTAGCTATAGCACGCGCTGTTTTCTTACTTACGTTGCCTTATAATGGATGGACATGATTAAAAGCGATGCAGTTGGACTTGAAGGTACAGTAGGGCCTATGTATGCGGCTCCATAGATGCAAGTCAAAGGCACAGACGCATGTTATGTGTAGGGCGTGGAATTTTTATGTGTCAAAGAAAAAAAAGCGATAAAAACGCATCGAATTCAATTTTCAAAATCCGATTTCAACGGCAAATGTTCAGTATATGTATGGCACGCAAGCCATAGCTAGCTGCCTATTGAGTAGGAGTTACCCTCAATCAGAGGACAAAAAAAAAACGACTTCTGCTGATCCTACTGCTGTTCGCTGTCATCACCTGCCTAGGGCAGTTACTTTGTTAAGTAGGTTTATCAACTGCATGTAAGGGGACTGGTGCGACAGCGTGCATAAGCGTCACGAAATATTTCATGTTCTGACTAGCCCGACGGCTAGGCGGCCGTTCCGTAGCTAGCGTCAACACAGACTACGTAATCCGCATCGTCCTCTCGCTGAATCCGGCGAAGCCACCAAATGATGAAGAGGCAACCCAACTTTTGGTAGTCAACTTTCACTTCAGTTTTTGTCTTGCGTTTCCTCCACTTACCTTCTCTTACTTTGTTAAATGGCCATACTGTTTCTTTGTTCACGCATAGCTTGAAATACGATTATTTTGTGCGTTAATTACTTCTAAATCGAATCCTAGGGTTAGCAAAAAGGGCAGGGTATACTACAAGCGGCGTTTATCCGCATAATATTAGCACTTTACACCACCGGAAATAACCGGTAATTCATTCGTCGAAAGTAACAATCATCGAAAAAAAACAAACTAAGAACTACTTTCTCAAATAAACTCGAAAAAAAAGTCTGCTGAATTCTCAACAAAATAAAAGCTGATAATTCAACCACTAGTTATGTCGCATCGAGAAAGGAAGACAGACCACCCTAAGTTGGCAAAAAAAGCAACAAAAAGAAATACCGAGTGAGAAAAACGCGGCGCATATGGATCGGCCCCAGCATGCCGTTCCAAATCTCCAAAAAATACTTCCACTCAGCCCTTTCACTGTTTCACTCAGCCCTCTTGCTGATGGCCTTTTGGGTTTTCAAAAAGAGGGTACTCCTTCTTGCTTGTGCTTCCGAAGGGAGTGCACTTAGGTTAGTTTAAGTTATCTCATTGAACGGTCTTCTACTTTGCAGACACCAAACGCAGGAAAAAAAGTCTGTCCTCGTCGCGTCAAGTCTAGGGCACGATACTGCACGATGAAAACTCCAAAATAAAGCATAGTTTGACAAAGCTATGTCGACCCAAAAATGATGCCGGGGTGCTCTGATGAGCCTACAGGAACTCGCAGGAAGTCTGAAATTGGTGTCTTTTGTGTACAAAAGGAGGCACAAAATCTCGGCGTGTTTGGGCTCAAAGGAGCCGCCCAGTTCCTTGTCATGCCTCTGTGACCAGCTCTGGCAACTTGTTTCTTCATGCCCCCAAAATACCAACATGACTGAACGCTCATCGAAACCCTGTCGCAGCAGGAAAGAGCAGCGTTAATGAGCTTGGCGATCACGAAGGATATTTTGGAGCAGCCTAAGCTTCGAGGAAGTCTCTTATTCTTTGATCGAGCCATCCCCGGAGGGCTCTGTACGTTGCCAAACTGTACAGGCTCGATCGCTTTGAATCGTTCCACGCAAAAGATTTTGGAAAGTTGTGATATAGAGTAGAGCAGTGTTCTTTTTGTTGCTGTTGTGGTTCCTGGAGAAACAAAGTGAGGCGTAAGTGCGGAGGAAAGAAGTAGGGCAACAGAGGTATGGGAAGCGAGCACTAGTAATAAGATTGCCACTGGAAAAAATGTTCTTTAATCCCTAATGCGCACGATCAAGCGAAGTCCATTAGCGATCCTGAATGTTTCGAAATTTTAAGTTCAGGCCGTCCCTCCAAACGCGCTGCTGGAAATGCTCAGTGGTTTTCCCGGCAAGCAGTAACGTTAGCTGTAATGCGCGGTAGCGCTGCGCCATAACTTTCTATCGTATTTCTGCCACTTTGTGCCCCGGTAACTAACGGTAAGCACGAACAGAATATTCGCTATGCGTGCAGCACCACAGCAATGTTGGTCTGCATGTGTGCGCTTTCTGTTGCTGAGAGAAGAAAAATATGGCGATAGAAAGTGCGAAGTTCCTCGTAGGCCATTCTGAACACGCCCGTCTTTCCTCTTCAGCATCGTAACGCGAGATGCCCAGTTTTCCCCTTTCGGCCTTCGGGGAATTAAGGTTGACAACAACACGACCTCAGCACTGTGTCGCGCGATTTATTCATTACTATATTTTTTTTTTGGCTGGGACATACCTCCGTTCTTTCTGCGCCGAGCTACAGACAACCGCTTGGTTTTCAATTCTGGCGGTTCTTTCTGGTTCCAAAATGAGATGTTGAGGAAATGTGAGAGGGTGAGGAAATATGAGAGGTTATTTAGTACGAAATTCTATCTTAGTTAATGTACGGAAACTGACTTTAATGCCCATTACGCCAACGGCAACGAGAAGTGCACAGTAGCTTTCGCGCGACGAAGATGAAGGAGCAACGCGAGCTCGTTTCTTTATCCGCTTTTACCGCACGCATTTATCTTTGCATGACTGGTATTTATGCATTAAATTTCTTCCAAACCAGCCCTCGGCGTAGAAAACAGGGAAAGAAGATCAACGCTTTTGGCAGTGATTTATGCGTTCTTGCGAGGCCATTAGCACTGGCACATATTAACTGGTTTGCCTACTTTCTTCGCTTTGAAAAAAAAAGTGCAAATAAAGTAGCATCGCGAAGTGCAGAGGAAACTCTGGCAAAAACGCCGTGCTCAAAGTGCGATCATTGTGAGCAGTGTGGACGCATAACTCTTGAACTGTTCACCTGCTGCGTTCCTCTGCTTGAAGTACGATAACGTACAACTCGGGATTAAAGTTCGGACGGAGTTCGGATCATAGTCAGCGCCTATAAGTTACTTCGGAAGATTACTTAACCTTTTGAGACGCCGCTCGCTAGTTCTGTTCAAACAGCCAGCGAAAATTCCGCCTAATTATGCAGGCATCGCGAACGGCAATTAGTTTTTAACGCGAAACGTTCGCTGTCAATTTTCCACAGGTATGTATACAAACTTTTATGCAAAACACCGCAGTGGTTTGTAATTACAACATAAAAAGAATATGGCTTCTAAGGTGAGAACTTGGGAGATCGTGGATCACATATAGTTTTTTTTTTCAAGAAGTTGTACGTGACGCTGAAAATTCAGAATAAAATGTCATTAACGCGAGTGACAAAATCTGTCTATATGGCTGTGTGCAGGTGCATGCATACCGCCAAGGTATTTTGAAGAATGTTGGGAGCTGCGTTTCACAGCCACCACAAAAAAGCACGCCGGTTGAGATATGGAGAGGGATAAATCGTAAGAAGTCCCTTCTCTCTGTACCATACTCTCAGGAAAAGTTGCAAGCTCGTAATCAAAAGGTCAAAATCGAAACAAATCTGGAAGAGTTAAGAGATAAACGAAACGTTTGGACATATAATGCAATAGTCAGTGCCTCGTAAACGATGTGATTCCACCTCGTGTTGTGTTTTATATGCTGCCATCGTAAAGGGAACATATAAAGGCAAATTGCATAATTTCTGTTTTTGGCAAAAGCTAGCAATATGCGCACACTTCTCGCTCTTTTTCGGATTGGCTGAAATAGCGTCTAACAGTACTTTGTTTAGGAGAGAATTAAAATTATATCGGGCTGCAATCCCTTAATTTGAAGGTGCAGCTTGATAGTTATATGAAAATCGAACGCGGGCAGTGACAGGGAGAAAGTCGTTTATCTTGCCGCGGAAAAAAAAAGCAAAGGCCACGAGTTCTGCGACACCTCCAGTACACTGCAGCCATTGCCACGAAAGTTTAGCGAGCTGTATAAAGGTCTGCCGGTGCCTACATCAGCTGCAGCAATATAAAACCTCCAGTCGTTATGTCGCCGCTGTTCCATACACCTGAGCCATTTTAGCTTCCAAAATGATCCACCGTGCCGCGGAAACTGTGGCTCTGGATTCTGAGCCGTTCGCTCTCGGAAATATATTGCGTTCAGAGCGCGTCGATTGGCTCTGGCTGCGGGATGGGTCGTGAGAATTGTGCAGCGAGAGAGAGAAAAAAATCTTATTTGAGTGTTCCCACTTACAGTTCGCATCAATTTGGCGTCACTAGATGGATTCGTTTTCAGGCGTTCTCTGCGGCTGTTTCGCACGCTGATTTCAATTGCAAACGAGACTGTACGCCCAGGTCACGGGTTGCGAGGAGGATTCTGAGTACCTGCGTGTTAAAAAAAAATTAAGAAGAAAAATAGACAGCGAGAAATCCTTGCATACGAAATCGGAGTTAGCCAGAGCAGTAATGTTGTCCGAAAGTGCATGGCACCAGTGTTCGGCTTCGCTGTAACGCTGAGAGCACGTCGCGCATGCTTTTCGTACTTTATGGACGTTAGGGACGTTTATTAGACGAGTGTGCCGAAAACATTCTATGAGATGCGCTGCTGCTTAAAACTTTCTGTAGCATAGCCATGGCGTGCTCGCAGTAACGCCAGACCAGGGAAGCAGCAGCGTAGTCAGTGGAACCAGAAACGAACGTTTATGCATAGGTGTAGGGCGTATTTATAAGTAGCCTAGTGGCAGGAAGATAGGAAGGAGCACGTGTTAGTCGTGATAGTCCGAAGCTCTGAAGGATCGCCAGATAAGGCGATAAAAGGTGCGCGCACGCGCACTTGGAAAACACATGAAGTTGCAACGTTCCTTCCCCCTCAGAAATGAAAGTGTAGTACTGGCTTGCGTTCTCTCGTTGAGCGCCTCAGAGTTTGTTGTGCGACACCTGTATTCAACGGGGCCACCGGCATATCTGGTGCAGGAAGACCTGGGGAACCGGTGCCATTTGGGGTGCGCCGAGCACTCATGCCTTCATCCGGTTTCTCCGTTTCTGGAAGTTGTAGTTGTACGTGTTGCATGGTCTGGCTCACTGCAATGTGTGTTGGTTGTAGTTACTGCCGGGTTATCCCCTGGGGCTTCTGGTCGCGGGCGGACCTGGTCTACGTGCCGCTGGACGACTCCGTCCGATGTTTCCACGGTAACCATTCTCGTTCCAGACGTCTTCACATGGCCGGGCGTCCACTTGCTCCCCGCACCGTAATTGCGGGCATACACCTCACTTCCAAGTAGTGGCAGCCAGTCATCGTGGTTCTCTTTTGGTCCTGGAAGTGCTGGAGGAAAGCATGTGTCCAAGCGTGAGCGTGTTTGATAGCCCAAAAGAAGCTCTGCTGGGGATTTACCCGATTTTCGCGGAGTCCTCCAGCAGTTAAAAAACAACCGTACCAGGTTCTCTTCCAGGTTTCCTTCCCTCATTTTTCGAAGGCCATCTTGTATAGTTCGCACTGCCTTTTCCGCCGCACCATTAGACTGGGGATGGTATGGAGCACATCGAAGGTGCACAATGCTGTTGTTTGCCAAGAACGGCGTGAAGTCTTGACTGGTAAACTGGGTTCCGTTGTCAGAAAAGATCGTGCGGGGTATTCTAACCTGCTGAAAATGTCACGCAGACAGTTAATGGTAGCCTGCGTTGAAGCGTGCGACAAAGGTACTGCTTCGAGCCATTTGGTATGTGCGTCGACTACTACGAGTATCATTTTTCCGCAGATCGTTCCCTCGTAGTCAATGTGAATACGGGACCACCTTTCGCCTGTTTCAGGCCAGTTAACGGAGGGGGCCGCGGCTGGCAGCGGCAGATTTTTCACACAGTTCTGGCACTGAGCAGACAACTCTTCAATATTTCTGTCGAGGCTTGGCCACCAGAACAAAGAACGTGCGACAGATTTCATTGCCGGTGAACCCTGGTGCGTTTCATGTAGAAGATTCAGCACTCGCTCCCTAGCTTCGGTCGGTATTATGACCTTATTACCCCAGTAAACCAGTTCATGTGCTATGGATAGTTCGAGCTTACGGTCAAAAAACGATAGTACGGTCCGGGTCCTTACGTTTGCGTTTCTGGGCCACCCATGTAATATGTACACTTTGACCTCGACCAGGACAGGGTCAGAAGACGTTAATGCCTTCAGCTCACGCGTTGTCACAGCGCCATAATTCAGCTGGTTCAGTGACAGCACATATTCGGGTGGCTCACCGTCGTCGTCAGCATCCGGAGATCGCTGCGGTAGTCGGCTCATCATTGTTCAGCATCTGTCGTCCTGGTGCGTACTGTAGCCGGTATCGGTAGGCCCCCAGGTGGAGCGCTCAACGTTGTATCCGTGCGGTGGCCATTGGGGGCGTCTGCTTGTCTGATCTCAGCATGCCCAGCAGTGGCTGATGATCAGTCACCAGGGTAAATTCCCGACCTAGAAGGTAGTCACGGAATTTCGTGACGCCGATTACCAGTGCCTCTCGCTCGAGCTGTGAATCTTTGCGCTCCGCCTGCGTTAATGTTCGCGAGCGGAACACGATGGGCCTGTGATCGTTACCAGTCGTGTGAAACAAAACAGCTCCCACACCGTACGGAGACGCGTCACATTCAAGTTTAAGTTCCTTCGAAGGGTCGAAATGTACGAGAACATTAGCTGTTTTAACGTTTTGCTTGGCACGATCAAATTCGAGCTCTTGAGGCTGTTTCCATTGCCAGCGTGCATTCTTTTCAAGCAGTTGATGCAATGGAGCAAGTGTGGTTGACATGTTCGGCAGAAACCTCGCGTAAAAAGTAACCATACCCAAAAAACGAACGTAGCTTGCCGACATTACATGGGCTGGGTGCCTGCATGATAGCGTAAAGGTTTTTCTCTGTCGGATGAAGCCCATCGCGATCGATGCGATGTCCTAGATAAGTTACTGCTGGGCTGCGCAACTTGCACTTATCGAACCTGAGCCTTACCCCACGCTCTCGGAAGCCCTCCAAGACGTTTTTCAGCCTCTCATCGCTGTCACTCGCTCTTTTGGAAATGAGCACATCGTGCAGGTAAGCCTGTGCTCCTGGAAGGCCAGCCAAAACCTCATCCATTTATCTTTGGAAAATCGCTGGCGCAGAGGCTATCCCGAAAGGAAGCCTGTTGTATCAAAATAGCCCTTTTGGCGTATCAATGACACAAACTTTCTCAGAGTCATCATCTAGCGCCACTTGACTGTATGCATCCCGTAAATCCAGAGTGCTGATATAGTCCCCATCGTGTAGTTGGGCAAACATATCCTCAATGATTGGCAATGGGTATTGCTCAGTTCCACACGCTGGATTTACTGTGGCCTTGAGCACTTTCTTGAGCACTGTGAATATGGGCGTTGCCCATTCAGAGTGTGCCACCGGCGACAGTACGCCCAGTAATACTAAACGGTCCAAGTGACACTGCTCACGTAGCGCATATGGAATGGATCTGGCCTTACAGAACTTGGGTACGGCGCCTTCCTTCATGTGCAGGCTGGCTGGAGGACCCTTTATTAGTCCCAGTTCTTCGGAGAACACGTCGTGGTAGTCATGGAATATGCTGTTCACGCTGGATTTGCTTGCTTCTTTTCTTGACGCTGAGTCCTTGACAAAACGAACCACCGGAACACCTGCGCTGTTCATCTGCTTTATTAAATCGTGGCCTCAGAGGCTTGGTCCCGCACGATCCAACACGGTCAGCGCACACTTTACTGTCGCCCCTGTATGACAAACCTGGAGCTCAAGCTCCCCAAATACTGGAAGGCGTCCTGTGTAGGAGGACAAATTCAGGCTGGACGGTTTTAGCTTCGGCCATTGGCCGCGATGCTTATCGCACAGTTGGCGCGGAATGACACAAACGGGCGACCCGGTATCGACTTCCATGCTCCGCTGCACACCGCCCTAAGCCAATGTTCGGTGGATCGGCGGTTCCAGACAGCTTTTTCGTTGTGATACCAAAGTCCAAATGTGGGCGGCTTCGTGTTCCTGGTCTGCTGAGGTTTCCGTCCCCAAGAGGGCGTTAGTTTGCGCCGTCCTCGCCGTGCCTTGTTCTCGAGCTCCGCGGCTTCTACATTTTCTTGCGAGGTGACGCCGTCGTCCACAGCGATAACAACGAGCGTTAAACCAGGAGCAACATGCGTCATTATGTTTCGTACTACCGCACCTTGAGCATTCTTGATGAGCGGCAGTCCTCCTCTCGTCCAGCAGAGTTTCCTTGTGATGCGCCTGTACTTTCAACACGGGTGTCGTTGCCGGTCTAATCATGCGTTTTACGCCACTATCCGCAGCCTCAGCTGCAAGGGCCATTGGCTCAGCGTCTTGAAGCGTTAATTCCTACTTTGCCAGTAGCTGCTTCTGCAGGGCCTCTGACCGTATACCACACACAATGCGGTCTCGTAGCATGCGATCTAAAGCACTGCCAAAATTGCAATTGTCAGCTATACGGCGAATGTCAATCAGGAATTCATTAATCGGCTCGCCCTGCGCCTGACAACGACTGAAGAATTTGAAGCTTTCGGTGATTTCGTGTCTCTTCGGACTGTAATTCTCACTCAAAACTTTCACTTCTTCATACGTCAACGCATTTGGTTTGCGTGGAGCCACCTTTCCTGCCAGCACTCGGATCGTACCGTATTTAACGCGGCAACCAGCAATGCTCTTTTCTTAGTCGAGTCTTCAATTGCATTAGCTTCGAAGTATGCTTCTACCTTAATAAGGTACGACTGCCACTTTGTCTTCTTCGAAGTCCGGAAGGTGGTGAGCCATGATGGCCTTGGTTTCTCGGTTCTGCGTGGGTTCCTGTCCAGTGTCGACTTTCACTGCATAAGCGATGTCCATCCTCGTCGCCACTGTAGCATAGCCATGGTGTGCTCGCAGTAACGCCAGACCAGGGAAGCAGCAGCGTAGTCAGTAGAACCAAAAATGAACGTTTATTCATAGGTGTAGGACGTATTTATAAGTAGCCTAGTAGCAGGAAGATAAGAAGGAGCACGTGTTAGTCGTTATAGTCAGAAGCTCTGAAGGATTGCCAGATAAGGCGATAAAAGGTGCGCGCACGCGCACTTCGAAAACACATCAAGTTGCAACACTTTCCATTTGAAAAAAAAAACATCCACGCTGAAATTCAGTTCTACGGTGCTCTTAGCCGCGGAAGTTACACTGTTTTCGGTAGAGAATAAAATCGTAATGATAACTGCAAGCGATAAAAACATCGCGACATACTTTATCGGGATAACATCCTCCTATGCCAAAAGTGGCCTTCCTTTAGGTGCATTATTTTCTATTCCTGATCACTGATGGAGCTTTTGGGAGTCGAATGTCGTGTGACTTTGTTACTCGAAAACTCGGCAGGTTGTGAAAAATCGCTTTGGTCGCAAAGCGACAACTGGGCGGCAATCGCTCGCTACACGGTTATCTAAACCTGCGACTAGAGTCTCAAAGCTGCTGAGCGATTCAGGGGCACCTAATCAACGCAAACTAATCAAATTCTTCATGTCTGGTCAAGTTATTCGGCGCCAAACTTTCATGCGAATCCGGGGTGCGTATCATGATCAAGACGGAAGGCGCACAACATGGGTGCAACAAAGTAAGGTTCCAGTGCAAGGCCTTCCTGGGCCTTAATAATAGAGTGACACGTCTTCAGTGGGGTACAGTGACAAAAGATACCTTCTACCTAGCTACAGCCATTCTGGGCTCACACATTTTGTAGTATGAGTACGATTACCACGTCATCACAAGACAACAGTGCGACGACCTTGAGAACCTTAACCGAGGAGCCATCCGCAAACATTTCTTCAATATGACTCCAGGCGCCGACTCTGCGTGTTCACGGATTAGTCTCACTCGTAACAAACGTGCAGACAAGTGAGCGCAAGCCCGTCAGCGTACCGTATAGTCGTCGGTGATTTGTTAGAAACATTTCAGGAACTCAACCGCAATCTAAACATTACAGTGACTATTTCCAGGGCGCCTACACACGCCGGCATTGAAGGGGATGAGTGGGATAACAGCGAGGCGCGACCAGCAGCACACAAGATAGCATCCACGCCGAACGCTCTTGCCAAATTAGTCATTGCACACACCTGCCCGTTGGACTCCTCGGCCTTCAAAGAAACCGCGAAGAAGCGACGCCGCAAGGCCCTCCGGCACCTCCGCGAAGAACGAGAGGAACGGCCCGAGGAGCAGGCGCGCCCTATTCCTCCGGAGAAGTTACCTAAGGGCACACAGGGTCCAGTCCGGCGCCTCGCAACCAACCATCGCTGACCTTATGACCCTGTCGAAGGGATGTGCCGTCGCTGCCGCAGCCCGACGGCCGCTACACTCACAACGTCTGGGACTCGCAGGAATGTTGGGATTTTCGTAAAACAAAGCTCCCAAATCTTCCAGTTATTTAATTATTAATAATTTTTTTATTTATTTATACATACTGCAGTGCAATGGAGCGCTATGGCGGGAAGGGTTAGTAATATTATAAATAAATGAAAGCATACAGGGCGGTGTTCGGCCTAGGAATCTGATCGAAATAAGGAAACAAAATACAAGCTATATCTGCAAATTGTGTACAAGCTATGATGTGCAGGAAACGAAACGGTATCAACAAGAAGAACGGAGTAAATGATTACCGTGGGGTTGCAGGCATCAGTACAACTGATTATGCGTCTTCAATGGCTGCTGGAAAATTTTCAAAATCAAAGCAGCTAATGTTTCTAGGTATTTAATCATTTGAACTTGTCGGGCTAGTTGGCTCAATATAGATGCGAAGAAGAAACTGCGCGTACGAGACATAGACGGCGAAAAGGCAAAGACGCACACGAACGCAAACTAACAACTTTACTACGTGAAGGAATGCAAGGCGTATATATTGGCGACCCCAGCATTTTACCGAAAAACGCCGACCCGTGAACCAGTGCCCAGGCAAGGCTTCAAACAGCTGGAAAACTATCGCATACAAATTGATAGTCGTAAACTTGGCCGGCTCACTCTATGAGAACTTAGAAAACCATAAAAAATCGCTCAGCAAAGTAGACACTCGAGTGCCTTACGAACTGGACAGTGGACACGATTACCATCTGATAGGAACAAAGAAGCCTACTCTGTCTACAAGCTCAAGCGCAGACACCCATAAAAACGGGACAAGCCCCCAAAGCCAAAAAATCCAAGGCAAAAAAAAAACTAAAACGAAATCATCCTCTCTATTTTACGTCACTGAACAACAAAACGGTGAAAAAAGGCACCAGGTCAAAGCAGCAAAAAACGCTGTTTAAGCTCAGAAAAGCTACGTCACTAGACAAAAGAAAAAGCAGTGGAAATAGGCACACGTCATTTAGAATGAAACAAAGAACTCGTCAAAATTTTTATACTCCTATGCTTTTAAAAACTGTGAATGAAGCCGAAACCATTGCACGAGCTGATATTGCCATACAAAACTTTTTTAGAAGGCAGACAACGCTTATCAAAAAACGGCCAGTACAAACGGAAGAACACTTCTAAAGGAGGCCTGAACCTACACGTGACCTTTCAGAAACAAAAATTCTTTGGGTGACAAGGAAATGGAAGGCTTGATAACGCAACTGTCCCTGCTGCCGAAGTGAAAGGTTTTGATGACGAGGCGCTCCCATTTGTCTTTCGACCTTGCCAAAAACTGCGTCTTCTCAAACCAAGGTACGCAGTCCCGCTTGTTCACTTTTTTTTGTAGTTTGCGCAGTGCTCAGCCAAGAACCCGCCTGACTTGTTTGCTACTTTCAGCCTGTGCTCTCTTGCTCTTTCAGTAAATCATCTGCAGGTTCGGCATATGTAAACCTTGCCGCAACTAAGAGGTATGCGGTACACCACGCCGGATACACAATCCATGAACTCCCTTCCATGTTTTACAGCTCAAGGAACCTTCTTAGCATTCATCGTCATCTCGCAAACCTTTGAAAAGTTTGCATGGAGCGATGGAAAAAACGTTGGCGCCGCATTTCTTCGCGATTCTCTTGACGTTTCGCGACAGCTTGTGACTCTAAGGGATCACCTGCGCCTTCTTTGGCTCTGCGTCTTCTTTGACCTTGCTCGCAGTCTTCATTTTCTGCAGCACGTTTTCGCACACACTCGAAATAATATTTTTCTTTATTGTTTATTTGTCAGTCCTTAGGTGCTGCCTGCGAGGCAGGACTAAAGGAGACAAAAGATCTCCTGACTAGGTCCTGACCTCCCAAGGCACAGCAGCAGTGATGCACTGGCGCAAGCGATATATTACATGCATAGAGTAGAATAAGCAACTCTAAGAAGCATTCAGAAACACTCATAACATGGCATAAATGAAAGAGAAAATGAGCTTGAGTGTCGGTTCATAAAATCGGAATATGATTGTTCCAAGAATGCAAGACAGAATTAGTCATACAATACAAAAAAAGGCAGGCTAAAAAGACAAGTGGGGGTCCGTTTTACAAAAATATATATAGCAGCCAATTGCTTGCAGACATATACAATATAGAGTACAACAAGAATACAAAGAAAACTTTGCTCCTTCAAAAAAAAGCGTCTGCAAGGAACTTATTTGCACAAATCATTGGGAGATATATAGTTATATTTAAAAAAAATGACAAATGGCAAATTAATCAGGTGTAGTGTAACCATGCGATGAGCGAAAGAAAGTCCGCATTTTAAATCTGAAGCTTTGGGCTGTGAAAAAACTTGTTGCTGTTTCAATTATGCTTGGATATTCTTTGCATAGGAGCACGATCTGATGGGCAATTTTTTGCTTACCGTAATTAGTCCTTGGAATGTCGGTAACAACGGAAGTTGTACGTAAGTAATAGCCTGTATCTCTGCTGTAATACTGAGCCATACATGTGTTGTATTCGTGTTTAACTTTCTGGAATATGTACATAGCCATTTTGAGCCTATAAACATTGCTGTATATTCGAATATTATGTCTATGCATGAATTCTGTCGCAGTCATGCGTTACCATGGAGACTGAAGTGTGCGAACTGACCTCCTTTGCCATTAGAACGCCTGTCTGCGTCGGTGCAGTTACTGGTTCTTCATACTAATGCACAATAGCACAGGTGAGAGTGAACCATTGAAAGGTATATCTGTTTTTTTAGGTATAAGGGTAAAACGAGTGGCCCTCTGTGCAACTGGTCAATGGATTTAGCCAATATTTTTACACGTACATTCTGTATATGACGTGACCAGCTTAAACTACACTAAAAGGTAACGCCAAGGAGGGAGTGATTGTCTACGATTTGGAAAGGAAAGCCACCTTATAAGAGGTTTATGTTGTAATATATTGTCTCATTGTTTGCATGAAAAAACATGAACCTAGTTTTCTTGGCTTTCAGTTCTAGCTTGTTTAGAGAGACCCATTTATTTAGTTCGTGCAGCCAGGCGTTAGCAGCAGGTTGTAGTTCTTGTAGGCTGCTACGAGAAAAAAAGACGCTTGTAGCGTCCGTGTAGGGTATAACTTTACCTGTTTTGGGAATGATTACAATGTCACTTATGTAAGCGAGAAATAGTAACGGGCCTAGAATTGATCCCTGTGGGACACCGTACTTTATAACATGTTTGCAAAAATGAAACCCATTTAAAGACGTATACTGAGAGCGAGACTCAAAATAACTACGAATGATATTGTTTGCTGGACCCCTGATACCGTATAATGCTAGCTTTTCCAACAGTACGCTGTGTTTTATGCAGTCAAAAGCTTTCCTGAAGTCAAGAAATATACCAAGTGTGAAAAGACGGTCTTCAATGTTTTGGAGAATAACATATTTCACCTCTACAAGTGCGGTCTCAGTGCATTTCTCTTTTTGAAAGCCGTATTGTTGTTCAGCAATTATTTGTCTGACTGAAAAAAAAAAAAAAAACGGGTAAACCTTGCGTACTGCACGCGTTCTGTTATTTCGAGAAAAGCGGCAGCACCGATATTGGTCGGTAATTATTTAGGTCGTTAGACTGGCCACCTTTGTGTATGACAGCTACACAGCTACACGGGCAAATTTCAGTGCCTTCGGAAAAATACCGGAGTCCAACATTTTGTCGCATATATGCGTTAGGGGACCTGTCATTCCGTGTACGACCTCTTTAATGGGTAGAGGCTTGATATAATCATAGCCAGCAGCTGATCTATCGTCAAGCGAGAGTGGCAATGCAAGGATCTCATCCTCACACGCAGGTCTAAGAAACAGACTCTGTAATATTATTTTTTATATAACTTGTATATTTATTCTGAAACGGTGGACATGGTATGGATTTGGCCGCACCAACATTTATGAAATGATTATTGAACAAATTTTTGAATGCTAAATTGCAGTAACGTCGGCCATGAATTTCTAACTGAGGAGGCACACTATTTATACTAGGAGTGTTTAATCTTTTAAAAATTTTCTAGACTTTGCGGCTGTTGTCGACTGAGATTTCAAACTTTCGTTTATAAAAGGCTGGTTTCGCTTTCCTCAAATCTGAATGTAATCTGTTCCTAACACGCTTAAACGCTTGCAAAACTACGGGGTCATGTGTTTTTCGAAAAATGTTGAACAACGCATACTACTTCTTTATGCTTTGATAGAGCTCACGGGTTACCCATTCTTTGCGCGCTTTTTTGTATTTAACAACTAGAATACGAGGAAAAGCAGCTTCGTAGCAAATTTGCATGGTTCTCGAAAAACAGTCGTGTGCTTTGCAAGGATTTGTTTCTGCATAAACGTCGGCCCAATTCGAGTTCGGAATATTAGACCTGAATAATGAAATTGTATTTGCCTTTAAGTTAAGTTGAGCGTTGCGACCGGACATGTAGTGGCAAAATCGCAAATATTTCAAGGTGGTCACTGATTCCTGAGCCAAGGACTCCCGAGCAGGTAGACGCGAGGGGGACGTTTGTGATGCGCAAATCGGTAAATGTTTTTCTACTTGCTGTTATTCGAGTGGGTTCTTTGATAAGGTTTTCAAAACCATTTGTTAGCATAGTTTCCATCAGGCCTAGTTTAGCCTGTGTGGCAGAAAGGAGGCCCACATTAAAATCGCCAATTATTACTATATCCTATTTACGTGCATTCGCTAACTCTATTATTGAATTAATATATTTGATAAGAGCAGAGAGTGTACCAAGAGGTGGTCGGTAAACAGCAACAACAATAAGAGAATTCTTATGCAGAATAGCCACAGATTCAAAGTCGTCACATATGCGGGTCAGTTCTAATAAACGTTCGTAGACTTTGTTCTCTCGAATTTATAGAGTTTAGGTAAATCGAAACGTGACTGTATTATTTAAATTTGTGTACATCCAAACTACATGCCTACCATGTTTCTGTGAATGCTAAAATGTCGAAACGGCATTCCAGCTGAGATAGGTGTGCATCGATCTCCACGTACTTGTTTCTTAAGCTTCTCGCGCTTATGTGAAATACGGAAATAGCATTGTTTCGAGAGAATCATACGTTCCTAACCAAGGCACTGAAGGAATCAATCGTGTGATAGGGCTCTTTGTCATCACTGCGGCACGACATTCAACCACAGACCCAATTAAACAATATTCTTCAAACATCTTCGCTGAAGAACCAGATAGCGGGGCATACCAGGCTGTTTGCGAACAAAGACCCTCCCTTCGGTGGCCCATGCAAACTGTACTGGCGGTTGTACTGATCTAGCTCATAATTTTTTACGGCTTAGTATGGAAGTGTCTGCTTGTTCTTGACATTGCTCGACTGGTTCGACTCGGCGGCGCAAGTCTCTTATGTCCTTGTCCTTAAGTTGCTGGGTACTTTGAAGCTCGTCATAAGTGTCAAAAAATTGTTGGGCCGATTTTTCAATGCCCAGCACTGTTTCCTGTGGGTGCATAAGCTTGTCAAGTTTTTTTCAAGAACAGACATTTGGCATAGTTTCTTGTTTATCTCGATTAATTCTGCTTGCAGGTTTAAGGGTATTGCCGTTGTTTCCTTGTGACTTGTCGTGCTTTTGCACGTTGCACATATGCAGACGGTGCCCAGCCGCTAGCAGATGCTGAAGCTGGTACTGAACGCATTGTGACCACAGACCTTTTTCAAGGCTTGCATGACGTATAGCGAAATGATGCCTCTTTTAATCAATATTGAATGGGCACTGATGTACGGAAGCAACGCTCTTCTCGGTCGGGGTTCTCAGGAGCAACAAAGACGCTGTTCTTCGATGTGCAAATCCAAGTCCAGGAAACGAAGATGCCCATCAAGGGATAGCTCGCTCGAAAACAGGCGCCCACAGGAAACATACAAAAAATCAGCCATCACCGTCGAGGCCATTTCCTGAAGTTTGCCATTCACCTGTCTACGAGCATTTTGGTTCGCTCCGCATGTCATTTCGAGTGTGTGCGAAAACGTGCTGCAGAAAATGAAGACTGCAAGCAAGGTCAAAGAAGACGCAGAGCCAAAGGAAGCCCACATGATTCGTTATAGTCACAAGCTGTCGCGCAACGTCAAGAGAATCGCGAAGAAATGCGGCCTCAACGTTGTTTTCATCGATCCATGCAAAGTTTTCAAAGGTTTGCAAGATGACGATGAATGCTAAGAATGTCCCTTGCGCTGTGAAACATGGAAGGGAGTTTACGGATTGTGTATCCGGCGTGGTGTACCGCATACCTCTTAGTTGCGGCAAGGTTTACATATGCCGAACCTGCAGATGATTTACTGAAAGAGCAAGAGAGCACAGGCTGAAAGTAGCAAACAAGTCAGGCGGGTTCTTGGCTGAGCACTGCGCAAACTACAAAAAAAAAGTGAACAAGCGGGACTGCGTACCTTGGTTTGAGAAGACGCAGTTTTTGGCAAGGTCAAAAGACAAATGGGAGCGCCTCGTCATCAAAACCTTTCACTTCGGCAGCAGGGACAGTTGCGTTAGCGAGCCTTCCATTTCCTTGTCACCCAAAGAATTTTTGTTTCTGAAAGGTCACGTGTAGGTTCAGGCCTCCTTTAGAAGTGTTCTTCCGTTTGTACTGGCCGTTTTTTGATAAGCGTAGTCTGCCTTCTAAAAAAGTTTTGTATGGCAATATCAGCTCGTGCAATGGTTTCGGCTTCATTCACAGTTTTTAAAAGCATAGGAGTATAAAAGTTTTTGTGAGTTCTTTGTCCCATTCTAAGTGACGTGTGCCTATTTTGCACTGTTTTTTTTTTTGTCCACTTACGTAGCTTTCCTGATCTTAAACAGCGTTTTTTACTCTTGTGACCTGGCGCCTTTTTCCACTGCTTTGTTGTTCAGTCGAAGTGGAATGGAGAGGATAATTCCGTTTTGTTTGTCGTTTCTTAAGGGGGAGGGGGGGAAGGGAGGCTTGCCCCGCTTTTACAGGTGTCTGCACTTCTGATTGTAGAGAGATTAGGCTCCTTTGTTCCTATGAGACGGTTATCGTTTCCACTGTCCAGTTCATGAGGCACACCAGTGTGTGCTTTTGCTGAGCTATTTTTGTGGTTTTCTATGTTTCCGTATTGTAGGCCGACGAAGTTTACGAATACCAGTTTGCACGAGATAGTTTTCCAGCTGTTTGAATTCTTTCCTGGTCACTTGTTTGCTTGCTGGCGTTTCTTGATCAGATGCTGAGATCGCCTATACATACGCCTTGTATTCCTTCACGTAGTAAAGTTGTTAGCCTGCGTTTGTTTGCGTCTTTGCCTCTTCGCCGCCCGTATCTTTGCGCAGTTCTTTCTTCGTTTCTAAGTGATGCGTTCCAGGTTTCAGTTTGGTTTATGGTTTATGGGGGTTTAACGTCCCAAAGCAACTCAGGCTATGGGGGACACCGTAGTGAAGGGCTGCAGATAATTTTGACCACCTGGGGTTCTTTAACGTACACTGGCATCGCACAGCACACGGGCCTCTATAGAATTTCGCCTCCGTCGAAATGCAACGTTCGCAACCAGGATCACACCCGCGTCTTTCGGGTCCGCAGCCGAGCGCCATAGCCACTGAGCCACAGCGGCGGCGGCGCTCCATGATTGAGTGGTGTGTGAAAAAAAAAAACTGAATATTAACGGGTCATTACATGCACCAAAAGGTGTGAAGTTAACTTGATGATCTCTTCTGGCTGATGTCTTTTGAGCAAAAGTACAGTGGTTGAGTGAGAGCGCGATTGAACAATTGAGTACGCAATGCAACGCCCGGCCACGTAGAGCGACTGGGTCCTCTAAATTACGAAAAAATTCAGACAGTGGCTAGCCGACGTTGATGCGCATCGGGCAATTGGCCGGGGAGTTTATATAAACAGCGTTATTTCAAACGCAAAGAAGAGTGATTTTTGCATGCGTCGTTTTGAAGTCAGAGCTATCCTCGTTTTTTTTGTTTCCTAATATAAGATAAGATAAACTTAAGATAAGATAAACTTTATTTTCCATCAAAAAAAAGATGGAGGGAGACGGGGCTAAAAGCTGCAAGCGCAGCTTGACTGGTCCCCGCCCCCCTATATGAAAACGACAGGTGGCACTTGACAAACATTTAACAACAAAAAGCATGTCAGAAGAACAGTCGTTTTGACACGACTAAATGAATAAATGCCTATTGTAACAATACATGGCAACAAAACATGAAAAAAAATAATAATAAAAAATAATAAAAAATCTCAGGAAGGTACATTGAACATGGTTAATTGAACATGGAATTTGAACATGGTTACCGAAAAAGTGATACATCAGATTTCACGACTAACAACAGAACATCTCTATGAATTATACAATATTAATAGCGGTTACATACAGTTTGCGCTTTATTGAAGAAAAATATTCTTAAGCTGCGTAGAATTCAGCGCTAAAATGTCTACATCTTCAGACAAATAGGAGTTTAAGGCCGAAGGAATGCGGTGTTTTAGGGTTTGTGCAGCGTAATTTGTTCTGCAGGAGCCAACTTTCCAGTATTCTGGATTTCTTGTGAAGTGACCTGACGAACTTTTAACGGCTAGTTGTGGTAATTTTGTTAGGATTGTGCTATTTTGCCTCCTTTCTCGAATTAATGCGAGACATAGGTTGTACTTGTACATCTCTTTAAAGTGTAATAGGCCCAGCTTGTGGAATAATGGATGTACATTAGAATCATGGGCAGAGTGTGTAATGACTCTAACTGCCTTACTCTGTAGTCTGCTAAGTTTCTGGATACCGGTCATTGTGGTCGTTCCCCACACGAGTATGCAGTAATTTAAGTAAGACAGAAAAAGAGAGTTGTATAGAAGCATCATAACATTTTTCGGTAGAAAATATTTGTTTCTGTGCAGAATCCCAACTACACTCGCGATTTTTGAGGCTATATATTCTGTGTGCTTGTTCCAGGACATCGTTTCTGTAAAAATAACCCCTAGTGTTTTAAATTCGTCGACAACATCTATCTCCGAACCATTCAACTTAAGTCTTAACTCAGACGGAACTAGTCTTGATTTCGCGCGGAAAACGATCGCTTTTGATTTCAGGCTATTAATTATTAGTCCATTGTGTTTTGCCCAATCACTTACTTTAGCTAACACGGAATTTGCAGTGCTAAACAATTCTGTACATTTATCGGAAGCACAAAAAATGCTAGTGTCATCGGCATAGATGACGAACTTAGTCTGCATATCCACGTTCACAATGTCATTTAAGTATATATTAAATAAAAATGGCCCCAAGATACTTCCTTGCGGGACTCCTGATTTAGTACAAGTCACGCTTGAAGAATAACCATTGAGCTCAACATATTGTACGCGATTTGAGAGGTATGATTTAATTAGCTCAAATGGTAGCCCGCGAACACCGTAATTTTTTAATTTTTCGAGGAGGAGATTTCGGTTGAGGTAGTCAAATGCCTTGGTAAAATCCAGAAATATGCCTACTACATACCTTTTACTATCTATATTGGTTAAAATGTATTCTTTCTGGTCAAGCAAGGCAAGTTGGGTAGATCGAAATTTCCGAAAACCGTACTGGGAATCAGTTATGCTATTCATTTTTTCAAAAAACGTTTCAAAGCGTATTAGAATAAGTTTTTCTAACCCTTTAGAAAACACGGGAAGAATAGAAACTGGGCGATAGTTATTAAGATTGTTATGATCACCTTTCTTGTGTATAGCTCGTACTTTTGCTATTTGCATGTCATTAGGAAAGACTCCAGAGCTTATGCACAAATTAAAAATGTATGACAGGATAGGTGATATACCATCGAGGACATACTTTACGGGCTTGATTTTCACGTCATGGACATCACAACTGGTTGAATTTTTTAGTTGCATCATTGTTAAGTACACTTCATTGGGGGTAACAGGATTCAGGAAAATACTACTAGGATATTCTTTATTGAGGGACTTTGCATGATCATGATTAGGTAATGCTGGTACAGGTAAATTGGCAAAGTGGTCGTTGAATGCATCCGCTAAGGCATGGCCAGATACCGTCGCGCCATTTATCTTTAGCTCGCTAACCGAGCCCGAAATTGATGAACGGCCAAGAACATCATTGAGTTTTCGCCAAGTAGACTTGCAGTCATGCTTGATTGCATTAAAATAGTTTTCAAAATAGGCACTTTTAGCTTTCTTTATTTCTTTATTAAGACAATTTCTATATTGTTTAAATTCTTTCAGCTTAGCCATATCTCGGGTCTGTATAAACCTATAGAACAAGTCATTCTTAACTCTAATTTTACACCATAGGTGATCGTTTATCCAAGGTTTCCTGATCTTCCTAGACACTCTAATAGTTCGGAAAGGAAAATGTTTTCTGTAAAGCTCATTGAACCTATCTGTGAATAAGCAGAAGGAAACATTAGGATCATCTGATTCTAGAACGTGTGACCAGTCCTCCTTATTTAGTTCATCCCGAAATTGGTCTAATTGCGCTGGTAAAATTTGCTGGTAGGTAACTACGCGATTTACTTTTTTTCCCTTTTCTAGAGGCTTCACACATATAAAAATAGGAAGATGATCACTGAGATCGCATACAAGGACACCTGATTTAGTTTTATTGGCTGTGTAATTAGTTAAGAATAAGTCAAGCAGTGTTGATGTGCTGGATGTAATTCGTGTTGCAAGGTAAATGGTGTTTCTTATATTTTGTGCTTGGTGGCTGGCTTGGTGAAGCACGCGACATTAAAGGACAGGGCAGCGAAGAAAGAGATGAAGTCCTGTAAGGAGATATGTATGCGCCGGCATGCACTTTCGACAAGAGCCCCCAACAATTTTTTTTTCGGGGGGGGGGGGGATTAAGAGAAATTTCAGTTTATTCTTTCGACTATGTTTTGAATACCGTCTCTGTCCTAATGCATCGGGAGTTAAAAGTTGTGGGTCAGACAAACTACTGCACCCTGTGCGAATGTGTTGACTGTCTGTCGTTATTTTCAGTTCAGGTGCTCCTGGTTTGTCAGTTCTCGTTTGAATTTTTCCAATGGCGGGTACTTTTTTTTCTTGAGACAAGCTATTTTACTTAGGAACTGCAGCCTCTGTGCCGTTTTCACTTATACTATAGTTTTCAGAACGGTTAGTTCGGTGCTGACTGTTTTCGGGCCTATTGAAATGCCGAAACATCGGCATAATCCTGCTGTCTATAGGCAGAATGATTTCCGTTCATCTCAATCAATGATCAGTATCTCACAACAACTGCTAGGGCTGCTCAGATACAGCATTGTTCTATTTTCATGTATCACTGCTATCGTTAAATTGCTCCCTTTATAATTTTTCTGCTCAGCAGAAAAAAGTTCGCTAGTGTGATGCGCAAGGAACTTGCTACAACTAAGGCTTGGACGTGTTAGCGGGACAGCACTGAAGCGACAGCGCAGTACAGAACAACTTAGGCGTGGGTACCTGTGCGCTGTATGTGTGAGTTGTTCGCTCTTGCGTACCAGTTTTCGAGCTTTGTTGGCCACTAACCGTGGAAACCATCAATGCTGGCCTCGGACCGTCGGCGTCTGAGTATATCAGATCTATCATAAATTGACCGTATGCGCCAGTTTTGTTTCTAGGGGGTTTTCCATATCGCTACCACGTTGTTTCAGCAGGTAACATTAATAAAGCTGGCTGTTGAAAAATATGCCCTGCGTTGCATTTTCTTTAGTGAGTCGACCGGCTTCAGACGCCGCACGCGTAGAACATCGGCCAAGGGCGTCGTCGTTTTATAAAGTATTGGTTGGAGGAGGAGGAGAAGAACTTTAATGCAACAGGAGAAAGATGACCCTTTTTTATGCTCACAGAGCTCAGATTCACTACCTGACCCTTGAACTGGGCGTACCTGGGTTTGAGTCTCCTCTTGAGTCTTTCGGGTCAGCATCCGAGCGCCATAACCACTCTGCCACCGTGGCAGCCTCCTGTCTTTTTACCCGGCTGTGAAATGCGCGCTCTGAGACGCGGAGGAGAAAGCGGGGGGGGGGGGGGGGGGGGGGGGGGCTACCTGCAATTACTCGAGCCTGGTTAGTCGATTACTTCGAAATAATCATCTCGGACTCGTGCATTCAGAAACAACTCCACGTAAGTGGAAATCCTGCAGTCGGCAGCGTCTCTTTCATTACGGCGGCTTTTAAGTGCCGACGCAGCTGGTGTTTAACCCGGTGAGGTTGTTATTCTCAGAGGCGAGTTAAAAATACGGACAAGACCGGAAAGAAATATTGGGCAAGGTTCAGTGCATTCGCCGTTTAATTAAAAGGAGGCCCTTTGGTTTTCCCCATCTTATTTGTGCGTCATCATGCGCCCGACTGCGCGGTTCGCAAAAGGGGGCGTTTACTTGTTAGCATATTCCCGAACTAATTTATGCCGCCCATAGCAGGCAGCGAGCTAACATGTAGGATAAACGCTTCTGAAACAACAAACTGTTTCGCAGGATGAAACTGCACATGATGTTTTCTGGCAAGAACAAGTTAAGCAAACCTGTGGATCGACAATTTTCATTTTTTTTCGACTCTGCGTCTTCATTTTCACAGCAGAGATTGTTGTGACAGCAGCCGCCTAGAAAATGACGCAACCTTTTTGTTTTTGCGGCTTTTTGTTTCACACTTTATAGCTCGTAGGCGACCGGGAACTTCTGTGTAGACTGATGCGGCTAGCTGGATGAGAGAAAATAAAAGAGAAGAGCGGAATGGACTTTTATGAAAAAGTACGAAATGCTCTTACCTTCCAAAGTGGGGAAAAACAGCATTTACTGCTAGCATGTCTGCGTACTTGCCTTGACGGTCGTGTATCAGACATGCTGCGCGAGGAAAGAAGCTCTTTAATGTGTAAAAAAAGTCAAGTAGTTGCTTTAATAAAAATTTGAAGGAGTATAATGACTGTCATTCAAGAAAACCATGCAGGACACTCTTTTTTTACGTTGGCTACTCCAGCGGACATTCAAGAAAACCATGCAGGACACTCTTTTTTTACGTTCGCTACTCCAGCGGAGGCGGCGTGAGCGGAGGTCTTCGTTGTCGTTTGTTGTATATATACGTGCTTTCAGTCTGCGGGCTTAGGCGGGGCATGCAGACGGGGCATTTCCAAAGTCAACAAATACACACTGACAGAATAAAAATGGACACTTAGAAGGGCACTGAAGCATTGCACAAATGCACACTGTGCAAGGGAATTTCGTCTGCGTCTTCGAAGACTTACGAGCGAAGTCTAGCTTGATGGAAACTGGGGTTGCCGCCGCTGCTACTTGCAAGATCTGGCAAGGTTGAATGCAACGATCCGTGTGCAAGACCGAGGGTACATTTTTTAAACACTAACCGAGCACTGTTAGTGTGTGGGGCCTGATTGTAACGCGATAGCGTTAAAGGCCCCGTTACGCAGAAAATCCGGTGTCGGCGTTGTCGGCGTGAGCGAAAAATGAAGGGCATGACCCTGGCAGGTGGCCCACCGAGAGCTGCCTAGGGTGGGACACCCATGTCAAGTGACCTTGCGGTGTCATCACATCCTGCCGACCGGATTGTGAGCAAACAGCCCACCATGGCTGGTGGCAGTTAAATTAACGATTGGTCCCTCGAGAAGAGCAACCGGGGCCCGCACAAGGCCCACCGCTGGGCGCATCGCTTAACCGCTGCACCACTGCGCCAGAAGAAGTATGGGGACTCCCAGGGATCTACGAATGTAAAGTAGAGAACAACCTTCAGCATGTATAGCAATTAACTCATTACGCTATCGTGTTATATCCGTAAAGCGGAGCTTAAGCGTCCCTTCTAATTATTTTTAAAATTACTCTGCGTCTTCGCGTAGTAGGCCGCCACGTTAATAACTAGATTTTTGCAGCGATACCTGTTAGGCGCCCGTCCCTGGCTTACATGTCACCGTCGTTCGTGACCGGCAAGCGCGTTAATGACTTCCACCCACCAGGCGAATGTCATTAACACACCTACCAGTCATTAATGCACTCACTTTATGTCACGGTCAACCTGGGTCCCCTACGAGTGGCTCTGTTTTGAGCAGCCGCCTGCCATTGCACGGGTGCATCACTTGACCACTACATCACTGCAATATGAGGTCACTGTATCTTTTCTACATCAAAATATCCTCTAAACTAAATGCCTAAACAGCTATCGCTGAATCTCGCGTTACGTAGTTGTAACCGTCCTGTTTCTTTTTTGTCTCCAGGACCGTTTAAAAACAGGAAAACACCTTGCGTGCAAAAGAAATCGTGATTTTTTAATTGTGTTTTCGGCTGACGTGTGAGCAGCTGCAGACCAATCGAGGCGGAATTTTTCGTGACTGCTGAGTCAGCCTCTCAAAATTGTCCTGCTGCGGTCTTTTGGTATTTATTTACTATAATCGTCACCATCATCGTCATCACCACTATCATGATCAGAAGCAGTGGCAGCCTGACTACGTCCACTGCAGGCAGAAGGCCTCTCCCGTGTCCCTCCAATTAACCCTGTCCTGTACCAGCTGCGGCCATCTTATCAGCGAAAACTTCCATGTCTCATCCGCTCACCTTAACGACCAGCGGTTTCCGTACCTATTTCTTCTTCTTTATTTCGATTAGGCTATCATTAACTCGTGTTTATTCCCTGACCCGCTTTGCTCTCGACGCGTCTCTTAACGATGCGCCTATCATTTTCCTTTCCATAGCTCACTGTGCTGTCCTCAATTGAAGTTGAAGCCTTTGTTCTTAGCCTCGAAGTTTCCACCCCACAGGTCAGTATTGCTAGATACAACTGCTGGATACTTTCCATTTGAGGGAGACTGGTAAGCTATTCGTCAAGATTTAGACTGCCTGCTAAATGCTGTCCACCCCATTCTTATTATCCTATTAATTTCACTGTCATGGTACGGGTTAGCAGTTACTACCTGCCCGTAGTAAATGTATCCATATACCAATTACAATGCTTCGCGGCTTATCGTAAACTGTTGCACTTTTACAAGACCATACTGAAGGTTACAGAAGATTTTTTTTTTTCGTGTTAATCTTTAGGCCCGCCGTTATGCTTTGTCCGTCTAGCTTTTCGATTATGCTTTGCATTTCGTCCTTTGAGTTATGAAGAGAATGTTGTCTGCAACTGGGAGATTACTAAGGTATTCTCCATCGAAATTTATCCCGAACTCTTCTTAATTGAATTCTTTGAATACTTCCTGTAAACAGGCGGTGAACTGTTCTGAAGAGATTGTGTCTCCCTGGCTGGCACCCATCTTGATTGGGATTTTATTACTCTGTCTGTGCAGCACTATCATGGCTATGCAGCCGCTATAGATACTTTGCAATAATTTCATATGTATTTTCTATACTCCAGTTCCGCAATGCATTCATGACTGCGGAGGTTTCGAGACTGAGTGAGATGCTTTCTCGTATTTAATGGAGGCTTTATACGCGGGTTGGCTCTATTCTGCGCGTTTATGTATTACCTGATTTATGGTGTCAATATGGACGACTGTCGAGTAGGCATTCCGAAAGTCAGCCTAGTCCTTTAGTTGACTGAAGTCTAAGGTGGCTCAGTTCTATTGGCCATTACATTAGCAAATACCTTGTAGACTGCGAAAAACAGGGTTATCAATCGGTAGTTTTCGAAGTCCTTGACGTCTCCTTACTTATGGATAAAAGTAATATCAGGAATCTTTCAAGGTTCTGGTGCGCTTGAGGGCCCGATGCAGATCGCATACAGGACGGCGAGTTTTCCTAGCCCAATTTCCTCACGTCCTTCAGAAGGTCTGCAGTTACCTGATCCTCACCAGCCGCTTTTCCATTTTGCTTTGCGTTTAAAAATTATTTTACTTCCGCTTTCTTCACCGGCTAGATGCCTAATTCCTCCACACCACTGCCTTCGTCGCCAGCGTCACGATTATTTCGGCTGCTGTACAAATCTCTGTAGAGAGTTTTTTTTTTTCATTTTTACACTAAACTTCTCCCAAAGTTTTATATACAGGACCGGCCACTGCTAGAGGCGCCAGGGTTGATTAGGATGCATCGATTAACGCCCGTGTCTCTCTGTGAGCAGTTTTCGTCTGTTGTCATCCCTGTTTAACGGAGCACCTGAAAATACAGCGCACAGAAATGTGTGAGAGTATTTTCGCTGCCCATATGCGTTAAGCCATCACCAGAGCTATGCATTTTGATTACAGATACAATAGAATTAAATAGCTACTCGCTGGACTTGCACTGAACTGCGCTAATATGTAGAGACGAAAAAAAAAATTAAGCTTTTGAGCATTTTTTGTCTTTTCAGTCTTTTCATGTTTCGTATTGAAACCCCAGTATAAATGTTCCTAATAAGCGACGGTGTAAGTGATCGACTTGAACACGATAAAATTTTTGTGAGCATTGAATGAGCGCGGAGTTCATATTAAGAGCGACGCTATCATTTACGAGCCATTTTTTTTTCAAGGTACACTGGAAAGGCGGCTATGACGGAACATTTTTTTTAACATCGGTAGCCATTATGTTCCAAAATTGCTTAGAAAGTCTGTCATCTCCAAAGGTGAGTCACTTTATCTTACCCTTATGCGGTACTGTTTGCTGCTGCATCAAAATACGAGACGGGCGGTGAAGCGTTACACTTGCGTGTTTAATGATGCTACTATGCTACACGCAAAATCTGCGCGTGTCCAGCGAAAAACACTTTGGCTATGGCATCCTCAACGCAAGAAATGTTGTTCTCCTTTGCGATGCCTCGCATGCGCGATGTGCTCTGCAGTCGTTCGCGCAGCATGTGATCAGTGAATTCTACCCGAGGTGAACCGCTTCAGACGGGCTTCTTCGTTTAAGGATGAACTGCTTTTAGCTTCCATTCTCGGCAAATTGAGGAGAACTTCGTCAGAACCTGAGGCAGAACACGGGGGAGAGGCTGACGCCGAATATGAGTAAGAAAAGTGACGACTTCTCACTTATTTCGCCCACGACGTATAGCAGCTTGTTGGCAGCGTGCAAGCAGTAACATTTTGGCGCCAAAGTCGCGGCCCTAGTTTCGCTTTGACGGGACTGCAAGCTGCGCCGCTGCACGGAACAATGGACTCGGCCGTCAGCGGCGCATCTCACCTTGGCACTGAATCCGTTTCTCCAGATGGCGCTTCACGCAAACGTGATTCGGGCCACCTTCGTGGACTCTTCATACTCTCAAGCGCAGGTTACAGGCAAATATGATGCCAGAGTAGCTTTTGGGCGCAGGCACGCTCCGATTTTAGATTTCTAAGGGCGGAAAAATGCCTTCCTCGATTTTACAGATTTCCCGATCTAACGAAATAACTTATGGTTGCTCTTCACTTCGCTGAGTTGTGTTTTAACTGTATTCCTTATTTTAAATGATGTAAATCTACCTCAGGGTTTTGGCAGCGTACCATGTCCCTAATATAGAGTGCGCTAGAGGGTCTGTTATACAATTTTTACTCGTTTGTAGGGCAATCCGTGTCCCTACTATATTGCCACCTAGTGTTGCCAGGTGGCGCAAGCTGTCCGCGAAGACGATGAGGTTGCGATCGTGCTATCACGGGTCGGCCGCCATTACCGTCTCCTCTTGCCGACTCCAGCTGTTGAAGCGTCTCTCCGTGAGAACTCCGTGACAATTTGGTGGAGGTGCTGGGTACGAGTATCCCATGCAAGAAACCCCTCCAGGGAGCCGTGCCGCCAGCCCTGCGCCGATTGACACCCCGGTACACCGCTTCAGCCGGAGGCTGCAGGGACTTTCACCGGAGCTTGGACCACTCGAGACAGTCATGATACCAGCCACCGGTATTCTCACGCAAGCTGCTGGTGCTACACCTGCCCACTATACCTTGCAGACCCCGCGGGTTCCCAAGGCCTTCCACGGGGACCTTTTCGAAGACGTGGAGGACTGGTTCCTTCACTTCGAGCGTGTGGCTGCTTATAACCAGTGGGACGACGCCGCGAAACTAAGAAACGTCTACTTTAGCCTAGAGGATGGCGCCCGCACGTGGTTTGAGAACCGTGAGGAAGTTCTAACTTCCTGGCGAGAGTTTCGCCGTCGCCTGCTGGAGGCCTACACCAGCGCGGATCGCCGCGAAAGAGCGGAGCAGGCAATCCAGTCCCGCGTCCAGCTACCGAACGAAAGCGTACAAATGTACGTCGAGGACATGACGCGGCTCTTCAGGAGAGCTGATCCTGCCATGCCTGAAGAGAAGAAACTTCGGCACTTAATGAGAGGCGTCAAAGAGCAGCTGTTCGCAGGCCTCGTGCGCAGCCCACCATCTACAGTTGCTGCATTTCTTTCGGAAGCCACAACGATGGAGAAGGTCCTGCAACAGCGTTGCGCCAGTTACGACCGGCCCGTGCATGCTGCTGCAGTCACATCATCGTTTGCCACCATCGGACAGCATCCTGATGATTTGCGGGAACTTATTCGCACAATCGTGCGTGAGGAGCTTCACAAATTTTGTAGCCCGTTGCAGCCTGCGCTCGGTTCCATCTCCGCTCTTGTACGAGAGGAGGTGCAACAGGCGTTCCGGGGCCCTGTTCCTGTGGTCGACGTACCACCTCTGCCTGGGGACTACCACCGTCCGACGTACGCCGAAGTTGCAAGGCGTCCGGCTCCCGCTTCGCCGCCACCAATTCACGCCATGCCTCAAGCCCCGCGGCCCTCTGTGCAACCGGTGCAGTACTTCGAGGATCGTCGAGCACCCCTCCGAAAGGCCGACGTTTGGCGTACACCTAACCGACGACCGCTCTGTTTTCACTGCGGAGAGCCAGGTCATCTTTATCGAAATTGTTATTACCGACGCATCGGCATCCAAGGCTTCCGCACCGACTCACCGAGACCCCGTCAAGGTGAACGACCCCCTGAAATTGAAGAATTCCTTGCGGACCAGCGCAATCCATCCCGAGCGCAGCGGCAGTCGCGCTCACCCTCACCGAGGCGCTCTTCCCCGACACCTCCCGGCTTCTCGCGAGCGGCACCGGGCCGATCGCCAAGTCCTCGTCGGGAAAACTGAAACCCGCGACCTTCGGGGGCGAGGTCGCTGGGGGGCGCTGTGCTGAAGACCTCCCGTCGTCGCCGCTACAATCCGACAAAAACCCGCCGACGCCATCACCAGAGTTAAAAAACCGCGTTTCTTTAGAAATACCCGTTTTTATCGATGGTCGCAGAGTAAGCGCATTAGTTGATACCGGGGCCGATTATTCGATCTTAAGTGGACAACTGGCGACCATTCTGAAAAAAGTGATTACCCCTTGGCCTGGCGCGCACCTTCGAACTGCCGGCGGTCATCTGGTTACGCCCAAGGGTATGTGCACTGCTCGCGTTCAGATCAGCAAGTCCACGTTCGTCGTCAGCTGCATCGTCCTGGGCGAGTGTTCTCGGGACCTCATCCTCGGCATCGACTTTCTGCGGGAGTATGGAGCAATTATCGATCTGCGCAACCGAATCGTCATGTTTTCCACAGAGCAAGCCGCCGAACTCGACAACTCCTGCCAACGCAGTGCCGCACTTCGCGTTTTCGCCGACAGCGTCACACTTCCGCCCCGTAGCAGTGTTTTGATTGAAGTCGCCTGTGCTGAGTTGCACGACGCTGAAGCAGTCGCCGAGGCTAATCATTCGCTCCTCCTGACTCAAGGCATCTGCGCCGCTAGAAGCTTACTAACAATTCGCGCTGGCCGGTCTGCGATCCTTGTTACAAATTTTTCTCCAGAGCACCGGCACCTTTTCTCTGGAACTGCGATCGCTACCGCTGAAGCGGTTGTGGATGTTCCGGTCTGCTTTGCGTTCGCGGCAGCGGCCCCTGACGACCAATCATCGCGTGCCACTGACGACCAATCTGTTCCGAATGTCGACATCAACTGCAACCTCCCCGAAGGAAAGCGCCTGGCCTTAGAGCACTTGCTATTGGAGTATAAACAGTGTTTCGCTTCTTCGTCGAAAGTTCGTCAAACGCCCCTAACGCAACACCGGATCATTACGTATGACGACGCTCGCCCTATCCGCCAGCAGCCTTATCGTGTTTCCGCCAAAGAACGGGAAGTAATCCAAAAGCAAGTTCAGGAGATGATTGACGACGGTGTAGTTCAACCTTCCCAAAGCCCGTGGTCTTCGCCTGTTGTCCTTGTTAAAAAGAAGGATGGAACACTTCGATTCTGCGTGGACTACCGTAAATTAAACAATGTGACTAAAAAGGACGTCTACCCGTTGCCCCGCATTGATGACTCCCTGGACAGATTACGGCGTGCTAAGTACTTTTCATCCATTGACCTGAAGAGCGGTTATTGGCAAATTGAAGTGGACGAACGGGACCGCGAAAAAACTGCCTTCGTTACACCAGATGGCCTCTATGAATTCAAAGTGCTGCCTTTTGGCTTGTGCTCTGCGCCAGCGACGTTTCAACGGATGATGGACACTGTCCTCACCGGCCTCAAGTGGCAAAGTTGTCTTGTATACCTGGACGACGTTGTCGTTTTTTCAGAAACTTTTGAACAGCATCTCGTGCGCCTGCGAACTGTCCTCAGAGCCCTCCATTCCGCTGACCTTACGCTGAAGCCCCAGAAGTGCCACTTCGGTTACACAGAGCTCAGGTTCCTCGGTCACGTTGTGAGCGCCGACGGAGTTCGACCCGACCCCGACAAGACAGCCGCCGTCGCCAATTTTCCTACTCCGACTGACAAGAAAGCTGTCCAGCGTTTTCTGGGTCTCTGTGCATATTACCGACGGTTTATTGCGGACTTCGCAAAGATTGCAGAGCCGTTGACGCGCCTCACCAGGAGCAACACCTCCTTCGTTTGGACAATAGACCAAGAGACGGCTTTCTCTTCGCTCCGCCAACGCCTTCAGACATCTCCCGTTCTTGCACACTTCGACGAAGAGGCCGACACCGAGATCCACACCGACGCCAGCAATATCGGTCTTGGAGCTGTCCTTGTCCAACACCAAGAGGGCATTGAGAGAGTTATAGCCTATGCTAGCCGTACTCTCTCCCGCGCCGAACGCAATTACTCTACGTCAGAGAAGGAATGCCTTGCTGTCGTATGGGCCACCATGAAATTTCGCCCTTACCTTTACGGCCGCGCATTCAAAGTCGTAACCGACCACCACTGCCTATGCTGGCTGGCTAATTTGCGAGACCCGTCTGGACGATTGGCCCGCTGGAGTTTACGGCTCCAAGAATTCGACATTACCATCGTATATAAGTCGGGCCGTAAACACGAAGACGCCGACACGCTGTCGCGTGCACCACTCGACTCTTCCGGTCCCGAAATCGACGACGACAGCGGTTTCCTCGGTATACTTAATGCATCGGACATAATAGCCCGGCAGCGGGCTGACACGGACCTCCGACCGCTGATTGACAACCTTGAAGGTCACGCCATGCCTCTACCACGACACTTCGCTCGACGTCTCGGCTCTTTCTGTTTGCGCGAAGGTATCTTATACAAGAAGAACTCGAGAGGCCAAGAAAGAGCTTACCTTCTGGTACTTCCGGCCGATCTTCGCGCCGACATTTTATTGGCATGCCACGACGAGCCCACTTCAGGCCATCTGGGTTTTTCCCGGACGCTCGCCAGGATACGCAACATGTACTACTGGCCCGGACTCTCGGACGATGTCAAAAGGTACGTAAAAAGCTGCCGTGAATGCCAGCGCCGGAAGACGCCACCGCTTAAGCCGGCGGGTTTTCTCAAGCCCGTTACTACACCCCGCTCTCCGTTCGATCAAATAGGAATGGACCTTCTCGGTCCTTTTCCGTTGTCACTCTCAGGAAACAAGTGGATCATAGTCGCTACTGACTATTTGACTCGCTACGCCGAGACCAAGGCGATACCCTGTGCCACAGCTTCAGAGGTCGCCGACTTTTTCATGCAAAACATCGTCTTGCGGCACGGAGCCCCTTCGTGCGTTATTACCGACAGAGGCACAGCGTTTACAGCGCAGCTAATCGACCATATATTTACGTTGAGCTGCACTAGCCATCGCAAGACCACAGCTTATCATCCGCAGAGCAATGGGCTAACCGAACGCTTAAACAAGACCATTGCGGACATGCTGTCAATGTACGTAGACGTTCAGCACAAAACTTGGGATGAGGTGCTACCGTACGTCACATTTGCGTACAACACGGCCCTCCAGGAGACTACACGCTTTACTCCCTTTCGTCTTGTATATGGACGTGAAGTCCAGAGCATGCTTGACGCGATGCTACCATGCCTCGATGACGACCAACTCGCACCCGATGTTCATGAAATTGCCCAACGCGCTGAAGAAGCCCGTCAGCTTGCCCGCGTACACATCGGCCAGCAGCAGGGCACTGATGCGCGCCGTTACAACCTTCGACACCGTCAGGTCGACTACAATCCCGGTGAACAAGTTTGGGTGTGGACACCTGTCCGCCGCCAGGGCTTGTCCGAGAAACTACTCTGCCGGTACTTTGGCCCCTATAAAGTGCTACGGCGTATCAGTGATGTTACCTATGAAGTGGTTCCCGACGGTGCCGCGCAACCGAGACGTCGACAGCCCAACAGCTCTGACATTGTGCACGTTGTGCGGCTTAAGCCGTACTATGCCCGATAACGGCTTAGCGGCCCTCCGTTGTGACTCTGTGTGTGCTCCGTTTTCCTACGCTGCTGGCGGCCCCACTGCGATGCCCTTCTTTCGGAGGGGGGAATAATGCCACCTAGTGTTGCCAGGTGGCGCAAGCTGTCCGCGAAGACGATGAGGTTGCGATCGTGCTATCACGGGTCGGCCGCCATTACCGTCTCCTCTTGCCGACTCCAGCTGTTGAAGCGTCTCTCCGTGAGAACTCCGTGACAATATGTATAGTAATAATTTTAACATTGAGCGAAAGGTATTTTTTCTGATACTTGATGCGTACCATCAGTCTAAGAAGAGGACAGGGAACAAAGCCACTTCGAGAGATGAAGGTAAGCTGTACAGCTGGCACTTCGCAAACCATCGAGCAGTTTTCCTCCCTTAGTGCAGCCGAGCAAGGAATCTGGGCCAAGCTTGTGACTTTGCAATGCTACCCTCACCGCCTGTGAAAGCGTGAAACAATCTTTGGGGAACGTTTTGTAAACCTGCATAGCGGTTGATTCTTCATTTCCAAACGCTGGTTTCTAACGAGCACCCTGCTCAGATAAAAGTGCATTTCTGGCAGGACCTTCGGAATGTCTCTTCGGAGCTTTAAAGGTAGTGTCAGGTTTGTGTGCGATTAGCAAAATGCTTTCGCGCACAACACATGCGCGTCTCCAGTAAGATGAGGGAGAAAATGTGCCGCTTAGCTTTAGGGTTAATGCACTAGAGCCGTGACCTTGCAGTATACATCTAATAAAATGAAGAGGATCAGGACGGCCGTTGAAGCATATGAATAAAAGAAAATAGGGCCTAGTGCGAAACTATGTTCGGCAATTTGAGTAATCATACTTTCATGTAAATAAGTTATCTGTCAAGCCCCTAAACAAGTAACATTGTCGAAGGAGCATATAGAACATAAGTGCCAAAATGCTCAAGATTTTTCTAGAACGGCAGTTTAATTCCCTAAACGTTCTTGCTGATTACAAGGATGGTTATTCGGACCGGATCATCCAGCCTTAAGGACTGCGTCTCTTTCTTGCAACACAAAATAAGACCAACCATAAATTCAGATATTAGCGATTTGTGTTGTCGCGTGAAGAAAATTTTAATCCCTCACAATATTTGGGTTCTATAAATTTCGCGAAGGGAAGTAAAATGTGGTAGCAAAAATTTATCTTTCGCTAAAAGTGCGAAAACCACCACCACTCCATCCTCGACGAACTCAAATGAAACCTACAAGTTCCAATTTTTGTAGTCAGCCGGCTGCTGAGAGGATTGGTATTAATTATAAGAATGAGTATAGGAATAGGTTTTTCGTTGGCGTTTTAACCTGACGTTTGAAGCAAACTTTTGAAAGACTGAGGAAACGCGTCCGACGAAATTTCGGCTCGTTTGATGGCGGTTAAAAATTTGATAATTATAAGTTGTGCAGACTTCTGAAATGGCTCTCATCTCTCTCTCTCACACACACACACACACACACACACACACACACACACACACACACACACACACACACACACACACACACACACACACACACACACACACACACACACACACACACACACACACACACACACACACACACACACACACACACACACACACACACACACACACACACACACACACACACACACACACACACACACACACACACACACACACACACACACACACACACACACACACACACACACACGCACGCACGCACGCACGCACGCACGCACGCACGCACGCACGCACACACACACACACACACACACACAAAAATGAGGAAAACATTGACTGCATTCCTTGGAGATGTCACCCCTTTCAGTCAATATCCGTGTTTCTGTATTGCTTTATAAATTTCATGCAAAGGTTAAGGTTGATAACGAAGAAGGCAAAAGAAAAATGTCGTTATCAGTGTCCAAGGCTCCCGGGTATCACGTTGACACCATAATACCTTCCCCATCGAATGTCAAGCCCAGACGGTTCGTAAAGGGAGGTAAGCGTGTCTTAGTAATTAACGCCCCGCGACTTGACGGCCCAGAAATATGCTTATATTTTGACGTTAATACTTGTGTCATTCTTGTCATTGTGAGGCTTTTGAGCTATATGCGCCTGGTGACCACGAGTTTACGCGTGATAAGATGTCGATGTGCGTTTTAATTACTGTACTGGAGTTTCTGCACAACAATTTATTTACCCGTTCAAGTTTTTGAAGGCGACGACTGCCGAAGCTTGCTATAGCTTCAGAAAGAAATGCGGACCGATCGATGTCGTTGACTTCGTTAATGAGCGAGTTACAAGAAACGAAAAAAATATATATTAATTGTTTGCAATTTGTTTTTGCATCGTGCATTAGTACCCTATATTCCAGGAACGGGGAAGTAGCATAATGCTTTTTTTAAAGGCATTAGTGGTGTACAACATTTTTTTAGCACGCTTAGTTCCGCAGAGGGGGCTTTTCAAACGCCTATAGTGTGCATATTTATTTGAAAAAGTTTGCAGTTTCTTCAAACTCGCTGTCGCTAGCGCAGAATAGTCCGCTTGCCAAGACTGACGTTTACTAGCGAAAAGCATTTTTTACTGCAATAATAATAATAATAATAATAATAATAATAATAATAATAATAATAATAATAATAATAATAATAATAATAATAATAATAATAATAATAATAATAATAATAATAATAATTTGTTTTTTGGGGAAAGGAAGTGGCGCAGTATCTGTCTCGTATATCGTTGGACACCTGAACCGTGCCGTAAGGGAAGGAATTAAGGAGGGAGTGAAATAAGAATGGAAGATATAGGTGCCGTAGTGGAGGGCTCCGGAATAATTTCGACCACCTGGGGATCTTTAACGTGCACTGACATCGCACAGCACACGGGCGCCTTAGCGTTTTTCCCTCATAAAAACGCAGCCGCCGCGGTCGGGTTCGAACCCGGGAACTCCGGATCAGTAGCCGAGCGCCCTAACCACTGAGCCACCGCGGCGGGTTACTGCAATAGCAGCCGAGGCGACTTTCTTCGGAGTAAATGGCGTTGTGGTCTTAAGTTGTAACATAAAATTTTAATGTTCACCTACCAGTCGGTGATAATGCAATTCATTTTTGTCAGAGCTGTACTCAACGTGTTACAAGTAATTGATTACTTGTAAATTAAATTTTCGGCGCATTTTGCAAATATATTGATTGCATTTTGCAAGGTGTAACGTCCTCGATGATCCAAAATGTTTTTTCAGTATACTATTACTAACAATCAGTTACTTTCAATTCGAAAAACCAGTTGTAGCCACAGGTATAACTTCAAGATCCTGCACTTCGTGGCGAAAATTAGAGCTAGCGCGGTATACTCTCTCGCGATGAAGTGACAATGGCCGGGCTGCGGAAATGCCGCGCGCGCGATGATGTCATGACATGCAAGTCCGACCGGCTTGCATTTCACCATCTCCGTGTTCCACAGTTCGCATTTATTTACCGCGGCGCAACAGAATGTCGCGTTTAGTGAGCTTAAGCTTTGTCCCCTTGGAGCGCGGACAACGACAAAGCGCGACGCTTGGTGTAACTACGAGCTGGTGCCCAAGGTCTTCGCACCTCACAACTCCGGCCTTCCTCTAGCGCGTGAGCGGTGGTGAGGGCTTTTTCGCAAGAAAACGGAGAAAAAAATACGGACGAAAACTAAGAAAAAAACAACTGCTGGTGAAAACAGCCTGTGAATTGCAACCGACTACAGATCCAGGAAGTCGCACCACCGGCTTATTCGAGTGCGTGGCTATATTTGTAATGCTAATAAAACTAGTAATGCGACTAACGTAATAGTAGTCGATTATTCTTATCTAATTGTTCACTTAATTTTCTTTTTTGGGGAGAAGCTGTAATTGATCACTGAAATAAATTATATATCAGATGACTTGGTTACTTATTGCCTGTTACGTGTGCAAGACTGGCTTGTGTAAACTAAGGGAGAGGGCACACTTGTGATAAGTGTTTACAAGACTAGTGTTCAAGTCGACAACATATCGCGACTCGTTGCATTGTGAAATTTCGGCGTACTACTACATAAAAAATTGACAACGCCTTTGCCCATCTGGATAAAATCAGTGTGCGAGTATTGGAGAATGACCTGAGAAGAAAACGTGGTTGCTAAGTTGTAATGGTTGTCTAAGCTGTCTTAAAAAAAAGCGCTGTATTGGGAGGTCTTGTTCGCGTTTCAAATGTGTAGTCGCTATAGGTCTCTGAAATTATGTAGCGTCTCCTATCCAACGGTTAGGCATTTGCGGTAAAGACCTCGGAGGGTTCTGTGATCTCAAGGACAAGCGGTCTGTTCATCCACACTATGTGCAACTATGAATAGAGGCGTTGGTGGACGGAAAATAACGGCTAGCTCTCTACGTCCAGACGCAGAGTGCCGTGGCGTGTGTAGCAATCGTTCGTACGTGGACAGCGTTAATGGACTTCCAGACGAGCCAGACAGGCTCTGCAGTTTGCAGACTTCTCACAACGTGGGCGAACGAGAACTGGTTGCGCGCAGCCGTCGTCGGCTCCTAGTGTTTGAACGCACTGCTGTTGCTGCCGCAGCTGCTCCCCATCCTCCTTATGACTAATAGGGCTAACAAGTGTAAGGGAGGTGAGGGGCTCGTCAGGATACGTATAATTACTAAAGCAGCCAAATGTCACTGAATCCAAGGCATGCGTAGGGGGATTTTCATTCAGCCAGAGTTGTTGCCGGGCTAGTTGGCTTGATTCTTGTAATGTTGTCATCAAATGTTATGGTCATAAAAGGTGACACGAATAATGTTCATTCTTTTATTTATTCAATAGTGGGGTTTGTTTGGGAACGTGGTTGAGTAATCATTTTAGACAGGGGGGGATAATCTTCCAGAAAAGAAAAGGTGGGCACATGCTGCTGGTGTGATGAGAACCCATGGCCCTCGCATGTTGTGTGAAGAGCTCTACCAATTCAGTTACGGCGGTTGATGTCTTGCCTTCCACTTTCGAATGTATTTGTCTTGTGTGTAACTTAACCTCGTGCACATTCTGCTGCTACTACTACTACTACAACTACTGCTGCTACTGGTACTACTACTGCTTGTGCTACTGCTACTACCACTATTTCAAGTACTATACAAAGACTACTACTATTGATGCTATTGCTACTACCTCTACCACAGCCGCCACCACAAGTGCTGCTGACCGGAGCGGCGTTGCTTAACTGCCGGTTAGGATCTATAGAGTACGTAAAGTTAATAAGAGTGACTTAATACACGCCCGCACCGCTTTTAAAGCATGATGTATATGCCTGCAAATGGTGAAGCCAGATCTAGCAGAGCGTGGATAAAACCAAAACCCCAATTCTACTCGTTAGGTAATAAAGCAAAGGGGAAAAAAAGTTGCGCCCCAAGTAGAGCTAGAAAAAACGCCCTCGACAACTCAATTCCGAAACAGTCCCTCTAAACGTGGACCCACGAGCTTTCGTCCGCCATGCTTGCGCTCAGGGTCACTAATGCAAGTGGAAGAGGTGGAAATGCCTGGTCAAGGCAGTGGAAAGAAAAAGAAAACAAAGGTGATGGAGGCAATGAACACGCAGTAGAGCCTGATCGCAATAGATAATTTCTCAAGTTTTTCAGCCCACTTTATTGTTGCTTCCGATGAACCGGAATACCGGGAAGGCTCTCAGGATATTTTTTACTACCGGTTAATGGCCGTCTACAATATAGAAAAACGCATTCCACCAATCTGACTGCTGTGTGGTCTACAGTCAAACGCAAGAATGCACAAATTCACGCGCTCCGACCTCGGGTAATGGGGCCGGCGGTGAAGCTCTCCCAGCCGCAAGGAAGTGTTGGGATCTCACCGCAGGGCTTCCTTCAGCCGCGACGGAGGCGAAGGTTGATCAAGGCGCGAGGCGAGGGATGAAGGTCTTGCTACTAATCATCTCTTCACGCTCGGCTACGGTTGAAGACAGTCCGCACTGCTGTCTTTTTATAACAGTTAGAAGCGCGGTATTGTACGCCTTTGCTAACAAATTGCCAGCTAGCATGCGCTTTGAGGATGGGTGTTCGTTTGAGCGTTGAACATTGCAGCCGGTTCAACCAAAGCGAAGCTATAGCGTTGGCCTGCATTTTGCCACAACGCTATGGCGTGACGAGGTCTTTGAAATTTCATGAAGGTCCATGTAATTTCACCTAGTTTTAAACAACACCTTAACTGTTGCCGCTAACCATACGCACGGCACTGGAGCGAGAAGCAAGAAGCTATCACAAACGAGGGTCTGAATACGCTGGACTGCACTCCAGAACAATGAAGAAAAAGCCTCTTTACAAAACCCTTTGTGCATTTTGCCGTGAGCCTGAATCTATAGAACATTTTTGGCTGTATTGTTGCCAATTCAACTCTCTGAGAAAAAGGTTGCTGGAGGAGCCCTTGCAGCATCTTGGCCTTAGTTTGAGCAGCCCGCTCTTGCTCTCATTTGGTGCCACCACATTTGGGTTCAGCCACAGATCTGTTTGTACCGCTGTTCTAAATTTCCTGATAGAATCTCACCGACTGCCTTGCTAAGTGTTCCAAACTTTTCTTTTCTATCAATTGTTACATTTTGACTAAATCATTATTATTTAATGCCTCTCTTTATTATTATTCTTATAATTTTGAAATCAAAACTCTCATCCCTTTTCGTTCATGAGGAAGAATTCACCGGTGTTGCGCTCCCACGTGCTTTTCCTTTTTGTTAACTGCGTTCAGGTGAATAGCCACCCGATTCTTGGCCGATCCCCCAGTGTGGGTATGTGCCACCTTTTGATAGGCTAACAACAACAACAACAACAACAACAACAACAACAACAACAACAACAACAACAACAACAACAACAACAACAACAACAACAACAACAACAACAACAACAACAACAACAACAACAACAACAACAACAACAACAACAACAACAACAACAACAACAACAACAACAACAACAATAACAACAACAACAACAACAACAACAACAACAACAACAACAACAACAACAACAACAACAACAACAACAACAACAACGTATTTGCAGGAGCAGTAACAATTAGATGATCGAAATACAGAATAATTTACTCGAGCAGGATTCGTAATTAGCAATGTGCATGCACAATATGTGACTGGTAAAAAAGAATAAACAAGCGGAAAGGATGCATACTATCTCATTTGAAAAGTGTAAAAAGACATAGCTCTAATGAAATGCATAATTAAGGGAAAGAACCAACCAAAATTACGAAAAGAAAGCGGCACGGCACGCGTCAGAACTTGAAATCTGGATTCTTAAAGGTCTTTTTTTTTTACTTTCAGTTTTTTGCCATGTAGTCTGAACGGCATTCTGAGAATTTTGATGTGTAGTGTTTGTAAAGCGAACATTTTGTTTTACAAATTTTAGCTTTCTGGATCCCTGTGTTATATGTCTGGGGTGTATTCAGTTTTGCACGTAGTTTGCTTGTCGTTTCAGGAAGAACGTTTGGTTCGTTTACACCTGTTACATAATAAAAATAATAAAACTAATTTCCAGCTCATTTGCACCCATGTGTTCCAGATGCGATTATTTCTTCTTTATTTTTCTCATTATTCTATTTTACTCTCGAAACCAATCTGGAGACCTCCGCTAAGGTGTCCCTCATAGCCCATGCGCAGCTTCAGGTCGTTAAAACCCGCATACGATAAATAGTTGAAAGTAATAAGATTACTTAGCCTTTGTTAATGCGAATAAGCGTGTGGGAGTAAGGTTGGTTTGGCGTTTCTTGTTATGAGGCTTTTGAGCCCCGAGTATTTCATTCCCGTTAACTCTGGATGCCTTGCGGATAGAATCATCGATGACTGTCTCGGGGTAAATTTTGCAGGCAATCTTAGTCGAACATCGTCTGAAAATCGCGGCAAATTTGATGTCAAAACTGACGCCGCAGCTGGAGTTGAAATCAACAGCTGCCAAAGCCTAAAATATGTCCGGAATGATAATTTCTTGCCAGCGGCAAGGTATCCTCGACTGTGTTTAAGATCTAACGCCTTTAGACATCCCCACAAAGCCACATGCCTCTTGAGCATCAAGAATGCAGCAGAATTACTTCAGCCGAACGCCACAAAGTATACCTTCTTAGTGCACAGTCTACGGTAGTTGTTTCTTCATTAAACCTTTTATGTAATCTCTCCTTTCCTGCCTAGTGCCTATCACCCCATCACCAACTCAACTTCAGGATGAACTGGATCGGTACAGTACCTCCCAAAACTTATATGTTCATGGGGACACGTACCGAAGTTGTGAAATACGCTTGAGGGGAGGTCTGGTAGGGCTACACTCAAAATTAGGTAGCAGGCTGTGGTGTTATGGTGAAGGGCTTTGGTAAATTGCCAGCTTATACAAGGTGAAACATTTTAGGGCGACAAGTAAATGCAAACAAGGCCGAAGATCGGTCTGCTGCTGCTGATAAGCTTTGCGCAGGAAAGGCTTTTTTTTTCGGTAAAGATAATCGAAGGAACACCGACGCATGCCAGCCCGCAATCTTCGATCGCTTGTGCACCAGTTTTCTTGCCCACCAGTTCGTTTCTGCTCCAGTGTGAAGTCAAATTTTGAACGAAGTGCTTCTCGCTGCTACCTGTCCTGAGACAGATTGAAGACAAATACTTGCCTGCCATCGCGTGACCACACAAACTGGCACAATTTCTTAAAAATTTGCCGCACTGGTCTAACGTCCTTCGTGCAGTAAATGAAAATTTATAATAATAATAATAATAATAATAATAATAATAATAATAATAATAATAATAATAATAATAATAATAATAATAATAATAATAATAATAATAATAATAATAATAATGATAATTGGTTTTTGGGGAAAGGAAATGGCACAGTATCTGTCATATATCGTTGGACACCTGAACCGCGCCGTAAAGGAAGGGATACAGGAGGGAGTGAAAGAAGAAAGGAAGATAGAGGTGCCGCAGCGGAGGGCTCCGGAATAATTTCGACCACCTGGGGATCTTTGACGTGCATTGACATCGCACAGCACACGGGCGCCTTACCGTTTTTCGTCCATGAAAATTTATATGTTCCTAAAACGAAGAGAAGCCAGAGTTGGATCACTTTCTTCTTGTTCTTAGTCGAAACCAGTGCTGTAGTGCCTGCATCCACAAGGTCAGCGTCAAACTGAGCAATCCACCGCGCTCAGAAACCAAGGCGCCGGTACATGAATATCAGAAGTCGCGCACGCACAGCTTTGAGACTCAGGTACTTAAGGTGGGCGCCAAGACAATTTCAAACGTGAGATCAGCTTTGAATTGGCCTGTTTTTTAATTAGTTTGGTCTGCCTGATTCAGGGGGCCCGTTTGGCCATCCAAGAGCCTAAGTTCTCTTCAAAGAAATTTTAAAGCCAGCCACAGAGGAGTACGTATGCTCTTCCAATTCGTTCGGCTTCACAACCATATAAGTTTAGCCTGTAGAGAGTTCATTCTCAAATAGAAAGGCTTTTACTTCAGTGGAGTGCGGAACTTTCTATTTCAAAAGGCCACATTGTTCGCACTCTGTTTTTTTTTTTTTTTAGGGAGGAGGGCGAGGGGTTTGATGCGGGTTCTCTATAACGCGCGCGCTCCAAGTGCTTTGCACGCGTCGGAACGTTGCGCCAAGAATATGGAGCCGCCGGCAGCCGTAGTCAGCGTATAATTTTAAAGGGTATACGGGCAGCGTCGCTCGCGCATCCTGCAACGTCGGCCCCTCAGAAAGCCGCCTCTCGCTGTGCACAATCTTTACGCGCGTATTTGTATGCCACAGCGTGCCGCTCTTTACTGCGGTTTAGAAAGCCGCCTCACATGCGAAGCCGATGCGCACTGGTTGCGGCCGTCGCATCGCGGCCCTCCCCGCAGACGCACCCGCCTGAGTGCGCCCATCAGTCTCGCGGCCACAGTCGTTTCAGCCCCGACGCACGTGCGGCCGGCAGGCGCGGAGACTCTGTCCCAAAGTCTGACGAGCACTCCTCTAGCTGAGTCGATGTTCCGCACTCTCAGTCTTCGCGAGCGCCCTGTTTTATAGCCCCTCTCCTATATCTCTCTTGTTCTCTCTACAACTTTCTTCGTCGAACTCGCGGACACCAGCTCACTTAGAGACATCGAAAAATATCTATCCGGCTGGCCTCGACAGGCTTCCCGAAATCTCGGAAAACAACGGGGCAAAAAGATAGCGGTGACAAAAGAGTGCGGCTACTTTAAAAAAAAAAACAAGAATATATAATGCGCCGGTTCTCTTGCCTGTCGCTGAGGCATGCTGCCCACGTCCGAGAAAGTGCTCAGCCGTGCTTCACGTTTATTTTATGGACCGTTTGCCGAGTCTTTATAGTTCGCCCGGCTGCGCGCTCGCCTCGGATCCAATCTGTCATTCCGCGCTTCTCCGCCCTGTTTCGAGGAGAAGTTCGGCTTCCACGAGGCTTCTGCACTCCGTTGTTCGCTGTGTTTCAGAGAGGAATGCTAAAGCCGCCATGAAGCGATATCACGGTGCCCGCGACTGACTGCGTGTAGCGCTTACATACCGCGTGTTTTCGGGTACAACCTGCCTCTTCTTGCTTCTTTGGATTTTTACCTTTCGGGTTATTGAGTTACCGGGAACCGTGCGTGATGTCCTTAATTTCCCGGCACAACGCAGTGGGACGAGTGTTCACCGCTCTGGTGCGTTGTGAGCCGCCAGCGGATGAGCTAAATGCCTCCATGGATAGTGCCAGTCGACAGCCCCAGCGTTGTCACGGTATCTCTACTTTGTTTTCTTCGCCGAGGTCATGTGTTTGCACTGCGTTATAAAAATGCCGCAAATTTAGCCGCGCACTTTTGGAGCGGCAGCACTTTGAAGCAAAATTCCTCCGCCTCCACGCCGAGCAGCGGCGGCGAGTTCGGGGCGTCCGTGATCACGTGACCACCCTGTGCAACTCAGCCAGTGCCGCACGCATGAACTTCGTCGTTATCAGGTGATGCGCATGGTCCCAGCAAGACTACGTCACACGATTTGAAACACCGCTCAAGATAACATCCTTAAATGACTGCATGACGCGGCATCCTGCGCCCCTGCGCAGTACCAGCCACCATAAAACTGCCAGCGGCGACGTGGCACATCAGTCGCGTCGCGGAAGGGCTGTGGGTCTAGAAGAGGCGGAGCGTCGTGCCCTGAGCGCTGCACGTGTATGCGGGAGGCCGTAGCCCACAAACGCGCTTCAAGAAGATGCTCAAGTCCGCGGGAACACATTTCTCGCACAGTAAAGCACTCGTAACCCCGCCAAGATATAAACACGGTCGTCACACGTAAATGCGCGCCAGGAGTATTCGAAGCGCAATGGCAACCAGCTATAACGCTGATCATTATCATCGGTTAGTGGGGTTTCGCCTCCGATGGCTGCTTTTCCGAGAAGCGGGAAATCAAAGCTCTCCCCACCCGACGCAGGTATCGTATAGGCGTCATATCGCAGGTATCGTATCGCTATAGAGTTCTCCTAGCCTCGGCTTGTAAAACAGTAGACTGTCGTAGACATTGCACGTATTTTCATAATAATACTAATTGGTTTTTTGGGAAAGGAAATGACGCAGTATCTGTCTCATATATCGTTGGACACCTGAACCGCGCCGCAAGGGAAGGGAGAAAGGAGAGAGTGAAAGAAGAAAGGAAGAGAGAGGTGCCGTAGTGGAGGGCTCCGGAATACGTTCGACCACCTGGGATTCTTTAACGTGCACTGAAATCGCACAGCACACGGGCGCCTTAGCGAGTATTTTCATCCAGAAGCTGAAGCCCATGCATGCCGATATCACAGCTCTTTGTGCGGCCTAAAATAATGGTTCTCCGCCATTGGTGTGCTGCCGTCGCCCAGTAAACCATGGGAACCCACAGGCCGATGGGAGGAGCCCGGGAGAGAGAATGCGTGCGTCTAGCATAACAAACGGTACAGCTGAAAGCAACCTTGAATGATTAGGATTCCTTTTTTTACTTTTATAATGCGATTCCTTGTTTTTAGGTCTCTATATTTCTATATTCTATATCTATATTTCTTTGTCTATCCCCTAAGGCTCTCATTTCAACCCAGATGAAGGAATTTTTTCTGAATTTCATACTTTTGGTGCGACATGACAAAATCTCGCAAAGTAAAGAACAACTCGTCGTCAAATAAATAAATAAATAAATAAATAAATAAATAAATAAATAAAATCGTCGACATAATTGATAACCATTATTTTCGTTCTGCACAAGCTAACAATGTATAACAGGAGGATGATAATACTTGTTATGTAATACGCATTGTATCTATTTATCTATTTTTGTTTTGTAACCACTCCCCTCTTTAATGCCTTTGTCCCTGAGGGTTCAATAAATGAAGTGAAATGAAAACTCTCCTCTCAGGTGTTTAAGGATACAATTTTTGTCGGGTTTTCATATGTCCACATCGTTACTCAGCAGGGCTTTCAGGGTCTCTGTCATAGTTGTTTTGACTCCTGATGGTCGTAAAAAGTCGTTGTGCAAACAAATCAGTCCATTTTAGTATTTTTAAAGCACTCACGCTCTCAATTCAATCAAGCAAAAAAGCACATCACGCAACGCCGTACAGAAGCCACCCGATACGGCGCGAGTTGTCCGTCTCAAAGAACTATTTTCTGCGTTCGTTTCGCATACCCCGGTTTCAGGAGCTTCAGTGCAATATTTTGCAAATTTGAGCACATTTTTGTTTCAGCGTACACATTTTCGGACATTTCTCCTTTGTATACAACGATTCGGTCGAGTCCACAAATGTGGACGCAGCGGCTGAAGGGGCTATTATTGCTTTCTTTCTGTTGGTGTGGGTTGAGCACCGCCGCACTGCGGTGCAAAGACCCTCGAGGAGCAAAGGCATCATGAAATCCCAAAGCATCCGCGGACCTCCATTCGAGAACCACTGACTGAACTCTTGCAGAGTGTTTGGCGCTACTTTCGACGAAGTAAATCCTTGCAGCAGTATGTACTCCTTCTTGGAGAGTTTTCCCTCGAATTCACGGCTATGAACTCCGTCCTGAAAGTAACCGTGATTTAGTAAAGCTCACCACGAGAGTCGTAGGGACGTGCTCGCAAAAATCCTAGGGAAAATAAGAACAGGGCAGCGGAAGTGATTCAAAACAGGCGGGCTACCGCACGGCACCCCGAAGCGTCACTTTAGAATGTTTAGTACCACCACACCACGTCTCTCTTTTTTTTTAATCTTTGCTGCAGTTACTACATCACGACGGGGATGGTTAAAGGGTGTAGCAAATATTTGCGGGCGGAAAATTCTTAAAATTTAACATGGAACTTCCGCTAGTTCTTTTCCGGGTTGTGAGCTGCCCGCCGGCAAAACAGGACAACGCTTTTTGTACCCAATGCAAATTAAGTTTTGCGCTGTCTAACTCTAGAGAAACAGAAGTATAGAAAAGCGCGGTTTATCGCCGCGACCAGGACAAAAAAAGCAAGCTTACAAAGCGCGAGTAAAGCAGCGGGGCTCTTTTTCCTTGTCTCTCTCTGTTTACTCAAGCCCGAACCGTACACCGCACGGTCTAGCGAGTAAAGGCACCACGACCGGTGAGGGCGGACGATACCTTCGCAGACTTCCAGGGCCCGACATCGTTTATACAACTCCCACAAGGTGTACTACTGTCTTTACCGCTGTGTGAATTGCTTTAGCCAAGACCTGATGCTTGGTTGTGCCGAGAACGTTTGCACGAGAATTCACTTTATCTTGCTTGAATTTCCAACGGGTACCTGTTCAGTTCTGGCACTAACGAATAACGACAGCTCAATAACAAAAAAAACATCATTACTGTGTGCGTGTTGCGACAGTGGCCAGGTAGCCAATACGCCGTCGTATCGCAGTGAACTCTGTTCAGCGCGGGGTGGGGTGACGGAAGTAAATTCCAGACAGAAGTCATTACGTGTTACTGCATGGCGCGTGTTTGCTGCCTGTGTTTGCCAAGGCATTAGAGTGTATCTAGAAGCGGAGCTTTCAGCCACTCAGGCGCCCTCACTGAGTCGTGAAAAATTCAGCTCGTCAAGGAAACTTAATTGTGAGGCCCTAACGAAGTGTCGGCAGCACTTGGAGCGATCCTCTATTGTACTTAGATCTATATTTCCAGATGTACTGAATTTCAATCTTGTAAATAGACGGCTCGTGATGGCACCCGAACCGATGACACGACGGCTCGAGCGGAGCCCGCTCTTCCCGCTTTAAACGCATGTTTGTAGTCCCTGTGCGCTAGTAGTACGGCTAGCGCTGCCCAACGGGGGGGAGGTCTTATTAAAATATTTAGGTTTCATTTACTACATATTTATTCCTTTGCAGGTGGAGTTTAAAGACAGAGAACTTACGGCGAACCTGAACCTCTTGTTTGTTGTTTGGGCAAGTTGATTGTGCGTTATAGAATTCTAAAAGCGCCCAGAGTTCGAAGACACCGAAAGACGGACACCCGTGGAAGACAGGAAACGCAGTGTTCGTCCGTCTTTGTGTGTCTTCGTCATTTTAGCACTTTTACGATCCTACATTGTTTGATTTCGAAGGCAATAGACTCACTGCGGAAAAGAAAAAAGAAAAAGAGAGACAAATGAAAGCGTTCCATGAAAATAGCATGGAATGTGAAGGCAATATTGGAAGGCACTGTCCATCAACAGTAAATGTTACCTATTTTCGAATGCTGTTTTTACGGAACTTAATCGAGTACAATGTCGTTAAAAACCGCTTAGTATAGGAATCGGATAGCGAAAATATCGACTCGAATGTGATTCGAATATTTGTGCGAATATGAGTACAAAAACGAATCTTCGTGCGTAACAGCGAAGCGCTAGGCATAAATCATGAAACTAAAGCTGTAGCTGTCGAAAGGCGAAAACACTGATTTACACTAGGGGACACGCAATATGAAGTCAGTATATTATCTCAATAATCGTCATGTAATACGCATGGTAAAATTGCTTTTTGCTACTGATGACGACAGCGTTTAAATTTAAGTAAAGCGCCAGGTGATGAGAGGGACGACATATATTAGGTTGGGGCAACCTAAAAAGATTGAAAAATAATAAGACCCTGCCTGCACGACAGTCAGGGCCATGACCTCCGAGATCGGGCGTACCTGCAGGGTTTGCTAAACCTGGCTGAAGGCTGTCGCGTTAACCAATCTTGAAGGCCATATGAATGGGCATTATCAACACCGCCACATGTGCTGAACCCTCCTTTCCGCACATACCGATTGCGACATCATGCTGCGCGGCGCCGGAGTGGACCTTGTTTCTGAAAATGTCGTCCAAGAAAACTACAATTCGAAAATTTCAGAACGTATTCGATTCGGATGAAAAAATTTTGAACGTACACTATTTGATTCGTTCAGTCAATCGGATGCCGGGGATATTCGATTCGCTCTTCTAAAATTTTCGAACATTCATACACCCCTAGTAAATACAGCATTTCTTTCTTTATTTATCTTTTTGTTCATTTATTTATTTATTTATTTATTTATTTATTTATTTATTTATTTATTTATTTATTTGGCTACCTTCACATACTATATGAGCTAGCAGAGACAGGCAGTGCTGCAAGCCACTGTGAGGTAAAATTCGGTGGCTCAGAATAAACGAGGCCACGGGAGATTGAATGATGAGTGGCCGGACAAGTACGGCGCGAAATAAACATTGAGCAATATCGGTATCTTAAAAAAAAAGAGCGAGGAAGGAAAAGAAAATTGCAACTAAACCTAGCGCCGGACACGGAAGCGCGAAAATCCCGACGCCCATCCCTGGCCATCTCTCAGGGCCGAAAGGAAACGAACGAGTCGCAATCGCAGAAGCGTAACACTCTAGAAAGAAACGTTGGCGAAAGCGGGGACAAATGTCGGAGCCCTGCAGGAGGTCGTCCGGAGGCTCTCATCGCTTTCCTCTCGGGATGGCACCGCGAAGGCCAGTGAGGTCTGGCAAAGCCGATCGACGAGAGGCTTTCCGCGAGAGTCGATGCCCGGCGGCAGCGTGCCAGTGGCGTAGCCTCCTTCGGCGCCGGGAAGAGCCGTGGCTTTCCTGCATAGCGGAGCTGCCACTGGGGGTGGAGCAATAGAAAGTGGAGCCGCTACTCGTTGCGGCCGTCGGCAATATTTGCGGGAGCTTGCCGGCGTTACCAGCGCGGCAGAAGTTGAACAACAGTGCCTTCGCCCTGTGTACCGCATCGCATGGAAGGAATTAAAGAGGGGAGAGAATGAAAAGAAAGGAGGGGGGCGAGGGGCCAGGTACGCGGGATAAGTTTGCTGCACAAACCGCCGAAGACAAGAGAAGGACGATGTCGAGTTCTTCCGCAGTTAATTTGAACCGCTCGCGTTTTATTCACGTCGCGCGAAATTTCGGCGAAGCGATCCCAATAGATTCTTTCTCGCCTCGGAGTGTTAAAACCCGCTTCCGGGGGACAGCGGCGTGACGTCCAGGCACTCAACCACAGTTTTCACGTGAATTAAACCTAAAAAAAAATTAGGAACTCGCCCTCTCTCTGAACTTGTTATAGCTAGAAAAAGAGCGTGTTCTTTCGTGTGTCCGTCAGAAACTTGGAGATTAGGCCTGTGGCTGCGTTAATCCTCCTTGCGGTTGGAACGAGTCGGGCGGTGGTTGCCGCACGCACCTAGCTCTCGCAATAAGCCAGCACCGGTGTCAAATTGGAGGCCGACTACATGCGAGCCCTTGGGGCCAGCTCAAAAGGCCCATTGGAACGCGCCATTGTGCCTTCCGCCGTACAAATGCCGGGGAAAAATCCCAGCCTTTCATGCTTTCATTTTTGTGTGTACCTGGGATATTGCATTTTTTCGACAAAAAGCGACGTGCTTAAACCCCTGTGGCCTAGAAGGAGCACGATGTTAAACGTCTGCCGTCATCTGCATTTTAGTGGCTTTTTCATTCCATCGAGCGGGGACTCGAAAGATTATTTTTAGCTTCTTACTCAATTACCTAAAGTTTACTTAGCTTGTCTTTATTTTTTGCTTGAAGCCACAGTTAATTCAGCACGCACGTCTTAGTGTTCCACGAACCTAAAAAATTTCCGAGAGGATTTGTCGTAAGAAGCGGCTATAAAATCTTACCGAGGCAAAGCATGCTGTGAAAGAGAAACGCGGAACGAGGAACAGGCGTATGAAGATTTATATTGACGGATATACTACTCCAGTTACGGAGACCATGACTCGATGATCAGATTTAACGCTGACATTATTGAGTCCCACTTGCGTAAATCGTTTTAGCTAGATAGGTTACAAATACTTTTTGCATTCGTATCTTATTTGATGTCTGTAGCCCCCTGACTAGAACACTGAAAAAGGAAGAACTTATGCTCATACTGTGGAAACAGCCAATTTCAGTGTTAAAATGTCCCTTCCAGCTCTTCTATTAAACTTCTCGAAAGTTTTGTAACGCTTTTCGCCCGTAACAGTATTTTCCTCGGATCATTTGTGCAACCTAGCATAGATTGGTATTTATCTTCGCGCTGAATGCCACGCCGACTTCTTGAAATACACCATGAAATTTGGGCCGTCGCTAGCACAGTTCTGACCTTGCCCTCGGCCGGCAGCTTCTTCGGTGGTTCCCACTGAGATACGACATCATTATTCCACCTGTGGTTGGGATCAGCCTTTCTGAGGGCGTACTTGTGTCAGGTTGGTCTCTCTGTGCGGTCAAGGTGAACCAACCAGTCACCGTCACCAAATTCATGAATAGACGTTTTAAATCAATCAATCAATCAATCAATCAATCAATCAATCAATCAATCAATCAATCAATCAGTGAATCTGTGCGGTGGTGTGCGAAGGGTATAGAAATATAAAATATATCCGCTTCAGCGTCGCTTGTCTACAGCAGCATGAAGTATACACTCTACTGCGGGCCGCGCTCATGACTGGGCCGCTCCCTCAAAAGAGATTTGGAAAAAATAAAAACCCGCAAAAGAGCAACTTCGTATTGTGTGTCTGTGTGCGTGTGTGTGCGTGCGTGCAGAACCTTAACGGTATCTGCAACCATAGTCGTATAGAACGCAGGAACACAGCGGCGAATACTCCTCAAAGGAGGCCCTGCAGCCAATGGCGCCGAGCGATTATCATGACGGCGCAGTTAATTTCATTTCATGGAGGCATCTTCCAGTCGCCTGCGGTTTCCCGCTAGGAGATTAGCCGCAACGTCATGACAATGGCGGCCGGCGCCATTGGCTGCAGGGTCTCCTTTGAGGGGCATTCGCCTCTGCGTTTATGAGCTGTGTCCGACTATAGACGCCAGATACAGCGTCAGACAACAAAGTAGTTTTCCAGGAATATGGTGGGAACATTCAACTGCAAAACGCCGCTTTCGTGCAAGGAAAGTAAACCACCAAAATCGCGAAAGAAAAATTGCGCCTCTTAGTCGAGTGTATACAGTATTTACTTTCATTATAGAAAGGGAAATTTAAGCGCTCGACGCTGTACGGATTACAAAATTATCAGATCCTGGCATTAACTTTCACTGGCCCACACAGGTACAGGAGGACCTATTGGGTAAATTAGCAGCCTCTATGGGCACGTAATTTACCTGCTTGCTTCTGTGACCTAGTGCTTTGTGTGGTTAGCCAGCGGCACGCTGTGTTCGAGTTTCCCACACTCCTCCATCTTATCTTTTACTCGGCCAGTCCTTAACCCCCCTAGGCAAGCCGAGCCAACGCACGAAAAAGAGGCTCCGCCTCCGTTCCCAAAATGTTGTCGGAGTAGGGAATAAACAAAATCAGGTCACGTTGTTGAAACAAATAACGAAATTCGCTTTAACGAGGTTTCGCGTGGATCTTCGAGCCTCTTCCAAATAATACGTGTGGCATAAAATGCGAACGCGAAGTGAACACTCTGCCCTGGTTTCGCGTTACGTACGCCGTGCTATGTGACGCCGGCTTCGTCTCTTTTTTTTTCGCTGGATGCCACGACCTCTAACATTTGCAAAGCATGTTGTGGCTAGAAATCACTCGGGCTTTGCTCCACTGTTACAGGATGTCGGCGGGGTACAGTTTGCTCAGCATGCCTGAGCGTCGGTGCGCGCTGCAGCTGCATTTTTTTTCAAGTGTACTCGGTAATAATAAGTACAAATTAGTGCACTATTTCACCACTCATCCACACACTTTTTCGCACTGACGGCGCCTATATATCTTGTCTTCGTTTCCTCCCCCCGCCCCCCGTGGCACAAGTTCTATATGAGCTTTCTTTATATATATATATATATATATATATATATATATATATATATATATATATATATATATATATATATATATATATATATATATATATATATATATATATATATATATATGTGAAGGGAGGCAACAGTCACCGAAACCAAGGTGCATAGGGGAACGTTAATTTTATTATTTTTTTTTTTTAAAATGTGTTATGCTTATCAGTGGGAGAATAATACTTAGATTAATAAATTGCTTAAAGAAAATGACTTATAAAGCAGCAGAAAAAACAACCATGCCGCCGGTGGGATCCGAACCCACGACCTCCGAATATCGCGTCCGGTGCTCTTACCAACTGAGCTACGGCGACGGCTGTCCAATCTGCTGCTCTCGTGGGTATTTATGTTTACTGCGTGTGAGCGAGCCTTGAGAGTGTTCACCAGCGCCACCCTCGACCATAGCGGCGGACGTAGCACGTCCTGTAATACCGCGAGCGTGACGTAGAACGTGATCTAACGGAGAGGGCGGAAACTGTGCGAGAGCCCTCTTATGCTACCTATGGCATCAAGACTGCCAGAACCGAGACCCTCGTTAAGCTATTAGCAGACAAGTTAAAGGAAATGAGGGGCCCGTTTGACAAATTTATGAAGGGAGGCAACAGTCACCGAAACCAAGGTGCATAGGGGAACGTTAATTTTATTATTTTTTTTTTTTTAAATGTGTTATGCTTATCAGTGGGAGAATAATACTTAGATTAATAAATTGCTTAAAGAAAATGACTTATAAAGCAGCAGAAAAAACAACCATGCCGCCGGTGGGATCCGAACCCACGACCTCCGAATATATATATATATATATATATATGAAATTCTATATACCCTGCTCATTTATTATTCTTTCAGTTTTCAGTCTGCATCAGAACATGCATTAGGAAAAGCAGCAAGGCAACTCAAGCATACGCTTCAGAAAGAAGGCGCTCATAAACACCGTTCCTCCAGTGTCACAGCAGTTACCTGGAAAGCTCCACCCAAGGGCACTTTGGAGTCTTGGTTAGGCCGGGGACTTTCAGTCGCCGGATGGGTGCTCGGAGTGCTGAGGTATGTGCGTGTGTTGGTGTGTCGGTGTTTTGCATCATTCGCTGACGTTCCGCCTGCAGCCATGATCCGTAGGCTTAAAACTTTTTCCGCGAGCACATGCACTCTTCTTTCTCCTGTTCACTTCGTTGGCACACTCGTGCTGTGGATGACAGGGCTATATCTCTTGGCGCACTCCACGGCTCGCTTAGTACCATCGCTTACTGCGAGAAAGCGGGTGCCAGTCGCGGCTTTTCTCAGGAGGCTACTGTTCTGACGCTAGGCACGTTTCTTCCCCTGTAGGATGCAGGGCGGCATCTTTTGCACAGCTCAGGGAGCGATGCTCCTCAGCCTGCAAGCTCGCACGCCTCGATAGAAAAAGGTCGTTGCGACCCGTACTTTTATGAGACGCCGGCTCCTGTAGCCCGATGTATCAGTTACGCCGTATTGATATCCGTGATTTTCTGTACTGCTGGGGTGATGACGGCTTCGCTACACGCGTAGGAAAGAGCAAAAAAATAATGAGGCGCCGGTTGCCTTGTGATAGTCTCATACACACTCAGGGAATCTAATGAAAATATAAATGCTCAGCGATGACATCTGGCCCGAACGTCGCAACATTGTTATTCCAAGTCTCTTCGGTACCTACGCCTTGTTTATGGGTGTGTATGTAGTGTCGGCGCGATTTTCAAGCTACAATGTAATTAGTCAAGGCGGTTGGCATACTGCAGATGGCAGCCAGAGCTGATACGTTCGAGGCCAAAATAATACAGAGCACGCTTCGGCGTTTCAATTTTTCTCGCGCATTCTACAAAAAAAATATCAAGGCTCCTCGGGTTTATACCCGAGTGCACCAGCCGCATTTCCTAACCTATGTAGAAAGTGTCTCATAATTTTCGCCCCGTAAGGCTTGAGAAGAGTGTGATCACCGAAGCGGGCTCCGTTTTACTGTGGCCGCGACTGTACGTCGACATAAGCCAGTATTCTGAACAGTATCTTGAACAAGCACAGCAACGCATTGAGTAGTCTGTCTGAAATATCCAATATCGCCGAAGGAATCGTAATCAAGGAGGAGACGGAGGAGAAGAAAAGCCTGCAAGGTTAACCGGAAGAAGAAACCGGTTTGTTACCCTTCACTGGGGGGAAACGGATAACGGGATATCAAGGTGAGGGAGAAAAGGGAGTGAAAGGAAAACGAAGTCAGTAAGCGAAGCCACGAAGCGTACGGTAAAACAAGGAAAATATACTGAAATAATTGAGCGCAAAGCTCTAACAGCTCAGATATTGTCGAGATATAAAGCTTTGCTTTTAACATAGATTTATAATATCTTGTTAAGATAATTTGCTGTCAATCCCTCTTCAATTCATCATAGGTATCAAGCATGATTTTTGTCGCGGCGACACAAGCAGCGACTTGGCATTGAAGAGGCTCTGAAGCAATAAGGGGGTGATTAGTTATTATAGATTTCCTCTGTATCCGCCTGGCTGCGCTTGGGTGTATGGTAATGAGTAGTCACTCCATTATTACAAATTTACTCCGCCTTTCTAGGGACTCCCCTAAAAAGCACTGAACTAACGCCATTCCCGCTTCAAGTCCTTGATCATTATGGCCTCGCCCTGCTCTCTGCTAGCCTTCCTGGTGAGCTTGGCTGGTAGAGAGACTGCCTCAGACAGCCAGTGGTCCAGGGTTCGCACCCAGCGCTAGAACAATTTTTAAGAGCGTCAGCTCTTGCTACTTGCGCCCGTCAAGGACGCGCCTATCTGCAATGAAGGTCAAATTGACCAAAACGGTTACCACATGACCACACTACATCACATAGCAACAGTGGGCGCGTAGCGCCTCAATTGATACCGACACTTTCGATCCGTTATATATGTGCCAACATAGCGGCCACCGAAGTTGCACAGTCACGAATTAGCACCAGCAGACTCGAAGGTATTTCTGTAGACGAGTGTATGTATTTGCCAGGGATGGGAACAGTTTAACGCTTGTTCACGCACTAGTCTCACAAATGCAGCGGTCAGTGCTAAATTTTCTCTGCCAGTGTGTCAGTGGAAAGAAGCCGTTCTCGTAATTTCACTGCGCATTTGACCTGTGCTCCTCAACCCTTCCAGCTTTCTCTATTCGATTCCGTCATCGCTCTTCCCCAGCACAGGGTAGTCAATCAGAACTCCCTTCTGGTTAACGTCCTTGCCTTCCTTCGTCCTCTTTATCTCTCTCTCTTTCTCGACCTTACGCGTGTAGTATCTATGTTGAATTCAAAGGTGAAATTGCAGAAAAAGAAATAGAGTGCGATAGGCTATTTCAAAACACCGAAAAAAGCCGTGAGGGAAAAAAAAAAGAAATGCCAGCGATCGTCCAGCAATGCAAGTGCCACCCGCAGCTGCTTAGCAGTTCGTTCACAAGGAAGTGAAGACGAAATGCCGGTCTGAATCAAAGGAACGACAGGAATGGCTGGATTGTGGTTACAAGAGCGCGCCCTAGGTTTCCTATTCCACGAGTGTGAAACTAAAAGCAGAATTCCACTCAGGAAGTCGGGCACTGGAGACAGCTGGGAATACTGGGTGACGCAGTAGAGCTCGTTCAGGAAGCAAAACAGCCTTTCAATCAGATTAAGAGACAGCAGCTTGTTTTACGAAAGGTGGCCTGTTGTCGAACCAGCTTTTCTAGCTATTGGGGAAAGCCTTTTGTCGGACTTGCCGGTTGAAGCCCGTTTTCTTCGCCCACAAATTGAATTTGGGCTGGCGGGTATTTGGGTTCAAAACTGTTGGTCCTTCAAGTACAGCTCATAGTGCGCCGTTTCCAACTAATCGTGTATTGCCGGGTGGTTCAGGAGCTACTGGTTTGTCACCGTGCTTAACGGATCTTTCTGCTGTAACTTTTTTTGAACATTTCTCCGTACTGAGCGGTGAACACTGCGCTGACTTACATTCTGCGAAGAGCAAAGGGAAAACGTGACTGCGCGAGGTAAGATGCATGGAGTGACTGCTGTTAGGTGCATGCGATGCGGGTTAGGAGGTTAGTAAACGAGCAACTGTTTCGGGGCAGAAAGTAACGAGTGCAGACTTTACACCCGTGTACATGATAATAAAAACTAAATTGGTCGGCAACGCAGTATTTCGTTCTAGTACTAGCCATCAGTATGTACTTTTTATCTTACCGTCGCAGGCTCCACAACTAGCACAAACAAGGCAAAAAATTCCCAAGCATACAAACACCTCTAGAGAATCTTCACCGTCATGGCGATAAAAATTTTGTATAAGATGGAACGCGTGAATTACATCTCGTAGAATCGTTTTAATTTAAATCAGACCAAGCAGAAAGGAGCACCAAACTAGCAAGTTCATGCTTTCCCTGGTGCAACAGACAGAGCAGTGCTTTCCGTACATGTTTATCACGCAAACAGTGCACTTTCCAGCGATCAGCTCAGCAGCGAGAAATCAGCGCGCTGATATTACAGCGGTAGCTATGTAGGATAGCGTCAGGCAAGGGGTACACGTACACGGGGGCTATAGTATGTATGCCCACACGGTTGTCTATCACACGAGACCTCTCGCTTTTGGCGCGCTGAGTAAGTTAAGATCTCTTCAGGCGGGAAGTAAAGCGTTATGTGTTGGGGCCGCTACAGCTACAGAAATCCGCCTTGCTCTCGAGAGTAAAACTTCTCTATACCACACGAATTTTGAACAAACTGCTTTGTTCCTCCACGTCACGGCCGCGCTTAAAAACCCCAGGCACCACCTCCTCTCCCAGGCGCCTACGTCACTGCTGCGATATGGTAGATGTGGTAAGGTCGCATGGGAAGAATCTAGCCGGTTGAATCCTGTACGCGCCTTCTCTCGCGGCTCCGCGCGGCGCGGACATCGCCTCGACCGGGATCTCGCGATTTGAACCACTAACAGCTGTCGCTGTAATAATCACTACATACCGTTCAAAGCTTTCTGACATAAGCAGAGAGTTTATGTCGTCGGTAATATTAGAAAATTTGTCGAATATTGAAAGAAGGTACCTCAGAATAGAGACTCTTCTGCGCGAGAAGAAAAGCAGAAATATGTTTGGTTGTGGTTTTAGAAGATTTGACGTCCTAATGGGACTTAGGCTATGAGGGACGCCGTAATGGAGGGCTCCGGCGGAGAATTTTGGCCACCTGGGGTTTTTTAACGTGCACTGACATCGCACAGTGCACGGGCCTCTAGCATTCCGCCTCCATCAAAATGCGACCGCCGCGACCGGGATCGAACCCATGCCTTTCGGGTCAGCAGCCGAGTACTTAACCTCTGAGCCGCAATTCGCATGAACTGAAACGTCAAAAAGTGCCAGTAGAAGAGCTTGTTGATTGGGTATACTGTGTTACTCCAGAACTTGTTTTATTAAATTCCCAGTACTGTGCCCCACCGCGGTGGCCCAGTGGCACTGGCGACCAACTGCTGATCATAAGATTGCGGGTTCGACACGGCTTCGCCGACCGTTTCTGTATGGAGGCGAAATACAAAAGCGCCTTCTGCTGTGCCATGTCAACGGTCGTTAAAGAACGCCATGTAGTATAATTTAATCCAGAGCCCTCCATTACGGCGTCTCTTAGGCCCATGTGGCGCTTCGGGACGTTAAACGCCACAATTTACAATTTTATTCCACTGCTGCAGCTTCAGGGATCCTCTTTCAGTTTTTCAGTAAAATAGGTCCAGTATTGATTTTCAATTGCCTGAAATTCTCGTAAGTCTCCATCTTTTTGCAACAATCCGAGAGAAAAAGCTACGTCTCAGATAGCTTCCGTTAATCTCATTACGGATTTTTGAAGCTGAATATGGCCCATTCAGCGTCAGGTAAGTTAACCCTTTGACAGGCCATTTCTTGGTTCCATTGAAATGAAATATTTTCTCATTAACGAGTGTATTCAGGCCCAAGGAGGACAAATTGTTAGTTTTCGAGTGCAAAATTCTGGCTGTCGATTTTTTTCAGGGATGCGAAAATTTCGCGCAGAGTGTCATAATTAATGAAAATAGCAACATCGAAATGCCGCGACTTATGAAGTAAACACCCGAAGGATGATGCAAATACTTTGTTTCGAAGGTACAAATTGTTATCCAAATCGCGAAAAAAAAGATGTTACTAGTGGTTGAGTAAAGATGTAGGTAGGCCTCTTGCAGGCCTACTAGGTTCTTTATTTTCTTCGCACCAGAGGCGTCCACCGCCAGAGACGGTTGCATCATTTGACTGACCGAAGGCTTTCTTCGCACCAGCGGTGCCCCGACAGAGACGGTTTTGCGACGAATTAAGATGCAGGTATTAAGGGAGTACGATTTGACTGTTTTATGTACAAAAATTTACATTGCAAACAAGGTGATACACAAGAGAGAATTTAAGCGGCAAAAAGGTTAAACAACAAAAACGTGTAACTGGCTAACACTACGGGAGGAACCTACTCGGCACAGCCGAAGGTGCATTACATATAACCGTAGCCCAGAATAATTTTCCAGGGCTCCGCCCCCTGGTTTTAAAGACCTAAAGGCCCGGCCCATATTCGGTAGCGTCCAATCACGTCAAACTATTAACATGATTGGTTAAACAAGTGTAATACTGTTTAAAAGGCATGCACCACTCCGCTTACTGTTACGGTTCTCTTTAAGCACATTTTTGCCGGCTGGAGCAACTTCACTGCAAACAATGCAATTTATTCTTTTAACCGTCTCAATTTAAACTAGAATGTATGGGCCATGGGAGAATATAAGTACAACTCCGCGGTTTTATTGTCTACTCTGTTGAAATTTATGCTTACTATCATTAAGGAGCGAATGCTATCACCGCACCGCCAGGTTTCATGTTTTTTGCATGTTTTCTGAAACGCGCATCTTTCATTTCGCCTCAAGGAAGCCATCATCGTGAGTGCTGAGCTTATCGCACAACTGCTTTACTTTAAGGCCTTTATCACTTACTTGTTCTGAGATCAACCGTAGCCATTTTCGTATTTTGACTACTCTGGCGCAGAAGTCTTCGTTTAGTGACAGCGATGTACACTTTAATTTGAATGACACTTTCATTACATCGGCCTCTTCTCGGCAGTCTAGAAACTTGCGGGAAGCTCTCTGCTATCACCCTTTTGTCCAAGCCTACGTCACCTTTCAATACCGAGAGGTACTTGTACCCAGGTTCTCTTGGTTCCTTTCAATTTCCTGCACTGATTCGAGGTCAGACTCATATAAGCCGTATATAATGAAATTTTTTGACACCAGCTGTTTTCTAATTTATTAGCTTTCGATAAAAGCACGGGCGACAATTTTTCATCCTTCGAGGCTGTATATGCTGCATTTTTTTTACTTGTCTGGAAAGTGTATTTATAAATAGGCCAGCTGTTGTTCACGACCACCCATACGATCAGTCATGGCAGAAAGCTGATGCTGGATTGTGTTTTGGAAAACTTGAATAGATTTCACTGTGCAACTTATCTTGCCCTGAACAGCCTGTAACTCTAAAAACATTTCCCTTTCTGTAGAAACTTAGATTGGCTTCTGCATCACTGCAAATCAAAAGTCCTAGCAGTGAAGCAGCATAGCCCGAATGTGATTCCACAAAGAGTGGGTACGTCAGCAGCATCAAACGTCGATTTCCCCTTCAGTAACAGTCAGCGTGCAAGTACTGACTTACCTGTAGCACGAAATAAAATGGGGAAGACCTTCCACTGAATGAGCTCTGGACGAAAGTATAGCGCTCTTCATTGTTCAGTAATAGCCGGCAGTAGAGTTACGAAACAAGTCTGTTCCTACCTTCGTCATTATTGAAGGTAAATCGAGGTCTGATTTGAAGCGTCCAGTCCACGCGAGAAGAACGCACCTTTGTCAACATTTGTCATGCAAATCTTTCTGAGTGAATGCGAAAAGAGAAAATTAAAAAAAATGAAATGTCCGACGTTTGTAAAAAATTCTGGGGTAAGCTGACATACGATGACACGAAAATATAGAGCTGTGAGTGAAAGTGTAATGCCTTCGTCGACGAGTCGTTTCTTCTTCTAACGAGAGGACTGGCGAAGCATGAAACATTTCGCGCTGAATGAAAATTTGTCGCCAGCTGCCTAAGCCCTGAAAACGCATTCGTTCGAGTCCCATCCTTGTTCTCGTCCTTTTTACCTTTCAGACCCCAAATGGCACCATTGGCGTTTAATGTTCCCAAATGGAAGGCTTTTATAATGTCGTTTTCCCCGGCAGCCCCAAGGTCGCGAGAGAAGAGCTACGAGCCGGTGTTCGGAATGCAGCACACAGGCACAAAGAAAATTCTCGCGCGACACAAAAGGGTGGGAAAAGCGCCGATGCTTGGCGACTGGAAAGTGGACAGGGGTAGAGCGATAGAGTACCGGGCTGGTCGTCTCGGAAGAGATATGACAACGATCCCCGGCAAGGGCCGGTCCATTCAGAAGCATCGGGGCCACCATTGATTGGCCAGAGAGGAAGGGAGTGGGGACGTGCGAAGGCGACCAGCACGAACACAATCGATGCTTGACTCGTGTCGCCCGGAGCTTCGGTTGCTTGCCCCCCCCCCCCCCCCCCCCCCCCCCCCGCCATTTGTTCTTCTTTTGTGTCTGGCAGCGGCGCAGAGGCGTCGGCGAATAGCGAGCACTCGTCGCTGCGCGCTGACGGCGAGGTAATGGGAAAGTCCATCGGAGCGAAAATCTCCCGGATATGTCAGTCGCCGGTAGCTTGTCAACGACCCCGTGCTGTGCGGCTATCGCCGCGATAGCCTCACCCCTTCGATGCCGAGAGTTCGCGGACCCGGAAAAGATCGCACGAGGCGTCCAGCTGGACCGCGCCCGGGATACAAAACAAAGGCGGCTCGCGGGCAAAGGCCCCCGCGGCTGTCCCCGAAGGATTCTTCCCGTCCGCAAGGAATGCGGCGGAGGCGTTCGCCCACGCCTCCATCTGCGCACGCCAGCCAGCCGCCACCCAATTCGCGCGCAGTACGGCGTGGCTCGCCGCCACTTCGGCACCGTGTCAGCGCTTGCCGCTCCATTCTCCTCTTGGCGTCCTCCCTCATTCACTTGTTGCTCGCTTTGCTCGCGCCTTGTTCTGCTCTTACGCTGTGCGCTCCGAATGAAGCTTTAGCGCTGTCGACGGCAGAGGTTTCGTCGAGAGGTCGGCAGGAATGCGACGCGGACACGAGTAGGTTGCCGCAATCCTGCTGAAATTGCGCCGAAGAGCGAGATCGACCGCCTACGGAGCTGGAACGTTGGGACAGCCTTGAAAATGGTGATCATCTGTCCGGCCTGTGCGTTGAGCCTTCAGCGTATATTTAATGCAGCGTCGAAACAGGTGACGGCACCACGCCACAGCAGAAATAAAAAGGAACAGGAGATACATATGCGATCACACGATGGAATGCTACGAATCTGTGTTGTATATTTTGCTTTTACATCTGGTCGCCTTCCCATTGCGTCTTCTAATTGGATTTTGCCGTCCCTTTGTCGTTCTGTGTCGCACGGGCTTCTGGTGTGTGGAGCTGGGTCGAGAGTGTAGGTGGACGACTCGTACGTGGTAGATGCTTTTTTACCGGAGGATGCTCCCTGAGAGTAGAGGCGTCACGCGCGCACACACGCAACTGAGACCATGGCTTTTCGGTGAAGGAGGACATATAGAGTGGATAAATAGTTGCCGGCAGCACCTGGTCTCAGCGTTGGTTGTCAGTGTATTCCCTCAGGTGTAGGCGTTCTAGGTCATGAGGATGCTGGTAGTCTTGGTCGTGAGGTCCCCCAGCTCATGTGCCCTGAGGCAAGACCGCAAGGCGTCATGAACCCATTTCGGTCCTTCGTAGCTTCCGCCAGACCGACAGTGTGTGATCGAAGCTGTCGGTACAGTAGTAAGCCATCTTGCTATGTTGTACTTGTTCAGGGTCAGGACGGACTCGGGGACGCTGGAAGCCTGGAAAGCTGACGAGCGTCGCCGTTATGCTCTTTCCGCGGGTCCCATGGTGATGCGGCGGATTACTTGTCGGAGGACCCCGGACTGGCTTCATAGTTCCGGGTTCTCTTTTAACACCTCGTCCCTGGAAACTCTCAATTCATATTTCGGGCAGACAAACCTATGGCATTGCTTTTCAAGGCAAACACTTTACAACTTTCGCTGCAAAGCAAGGCTTAAAAATCAAGCAAGGGAGACAGCGTGCACTTGTAAATCTGTAAAGGCTCTCGTTACTAATTTTTCGCAAAGATGTGTTTTTTAGAGATCCTTGCATCAAGTTCGTATGTTATCTTTATTACCTGTCTAGCAGTGTTTTGCAGCTGCTTTTTGTTTCGCTTGCCTTGCCCTGTAAGGACGCCTTCGCGTATCATTCACGACTGGCAGCTGGTTTCTTTTTTTCACCGGTAGCATCCACATTCACGCTTCCCTTGGTTTCAGGGTTAGAAACTCCTGCCGCTAACAACCTTTTCCTCCTTCGTTCCCGACGCACGTTCACTGAGCTGGCCTAGGTTGTTATGTTACTACGAGGCTGATTTTCCCGCGACAGGCAGCACTTACCTCTTTGGTCACGATGGGGAAGCAACTTGGGCATGTTGGTATGGTGTCATGGTGAATTTACCAACGCGAAAGACAGGGATGTGAAGGGGGACGTATATTGTCTGTATATTACCTGTTCACTTTAATAAACTTCAGTTTCGAGTCAGCGCTTGTTTTGCCTCCTGTCACGTCTCTGCCGTTAGTGCTGGTAGAATCACAATGTCACGATGGGAGTGAGCACGATAACTGCAGCTATAATGGACGCCATGTGAAATGGGACTCGTATTTGCTAAGCCGGCTTTCCCTCAACGTTCCATAACCGTTCAATCACGATAACGCACATTTCAAAGCGATATTGTCATTTCTGAAGCATTTTTAAACCGCTGTTTTTAACTTTAGCATGGTTAAACCCGGTGTATGGCCGCGGTTCGTGCGTTTTACGAGGCGGAATACGTAAACGTGATTTGCGTGACAACCGTGACCACGCGCACCTGTTAAACTGTAGCGTGCGTGTTCTGCACCATATCTTCGTTTTCGCGATGTTCAGTGACGCCATTGCGGCAATGTTCAACGTGGGCAGCCAACTTAACGAATCACGGGAAGGAGGCGCTCGCCAACATGTTTGCGGAATGCCGCCGTGCTCCTGAGGAAAAAACATTTCGCTAAAGAAATGTCACAGAAAAGCTTTGGCTTAATCATTTCCATGGTACGGCCGCGCTTGTCTACAGCTGGAACTTGTCTCGTTCGGTGACACCACGTGCTATTAATTGCTTTTGCTCGTTTTCTTCATTTGCGCCGTCCTAATGAGTGTCTCGATGAAATGGCGTCTTTTGATAATGGCTTCCGCGAGATCACTATGTCGCGGCTCTAGGCAAAAACTTTTCGCTGATTTTCCTTATTTGGGGAAGAAATGGCTCTTAAAAAAACGCGCGCTCCTCGCGCGTCGGTTTCTCGGCAGCGTGGCTGAAGATTATTCCGCATGCTCCGCACAAGCTCAGGCGTTGTTGGTCACAGGTGGCCCTTTGTTTCCGAGGAGCGGAGGAAATGCTAGAAGCAACCTTCCGGGTGTTATGAAACCGGCTTGTTCCTCAGAGCTTAGCACGAATCTCGCGCGGCCCTCGAGGCACACGCGCAATAGGGCGCCATTAGCGCTACTCTGAGTAGGCGCGCTGGCTCCGCTACTCCTGGCTCTCAAAGGCTCGCAGCAGGGAACCGGCGGCTTCGTCTTTCCGCGGACGTCCACACTGACCCTGAAGAGCTACCGGGTCGTGTTTCTTTTTATTTCTGATTTTCTTCTCAACTTCGTTTCCTTCGAGAGTAGGCAAGGCATGGGGAGGAAAAAAAAGGGGAGGGGGCATATCAAAAGAGCAGCTACGATTTCGGTAACAAGATAGAGATCTAGCTCGAACTCTTTGTGCGCCCGGAGAGGGCATTAATTTCGTTCCGTATATGGCGCTCGCAGCGGCTTCTCGCGTCGTAAAAGGAAAAAGTGCTGAGGGGAAGAGACACCGCTATGGAGGCGTTAAGGGACCTGCCGCGAAGAAACTCGAGCGCGCGCGTCCAGGAGAGAGCGCTGGAAGGCGGAAAAGCTCGCGACAGAAGCCGCTGGGTGCGGTAAGGAACGACGACAGCGTGCCTACTGTGGCGAACAGCGCGCTAAGAGCACCGATTTTTTTTTTTTCCTAACGGTAGCCTGCCGCAGGGTGTCTTTCCCCCTCCGCGCCCCAGCGCCGAGGGCAACCGGACACGGCCTCGCGCACCTCCTGACCAGCGCTGGAAGCTGTTCTGAGGGATGGGAGGAAGTCGCCTCTGCGTCCTACAGACCCGGCTCGGGAGCGGCGGCGCGAGCGAGAAACCCAAGTGGCTTGGCTCCAAGCATGGCTTCTGCGCAGTCCCTCTGTATTGAAGGTGGCAAACAGGTTCTCGCCGTCGGCCCAGCGTCCAAATCAACGCGGTGATGAACGTCTTAGGCGCGGTGTGAAGTCTTTCGCGGCGGAATAAGTTGCATGCTGCTGCGGAGGTACGCCGTTTGGCACATATTCAAATTTTGCTCCGCCGTGCATATTTCTGGCCGAGTGTGGCGTGACGGGGGAAGACGCGCTTGTCGGCTCACGGACACGTGTGCTCGTATGCGTACATCTGGGGTTGCTTGCAGGAGCGCTATCGAACTGTAGGCGTTTCCGACGAATGCTACATGATGCGGGCAGAGCGTAAATGTTCACTTCCGCCAGGTCCACTTTCAGACGCGAACCGTTCTCAGATTTTCTGCCAGTATTATATATTAGTATTATAAATAAGTGGACCAATCAAATTTTTCGGTTACCTGATAATTCGAAACTCCTTCAAGCATATACATATTTAATGGCGCAGAAATGCACCCCTCAATAGGTATTAAGAGTACGAACTCGGATGACAGCCCTGCTTGTATTCATGATAGGGCGTATATTGGAAGTCAGACGTAACTATTCTCTAATCGCGGATGGACTGTGCCGAAATACTAAATGCACCGATATAATCATTATCTCCCAGGGCGTCCAAGAGAAGATACAGTTTTCATCAACGAGCATGCTGCGCTGTTTGGCGCCATGACTCGCCCAATGTAGTTCGTGATTTATTTTACTCGTTATTAACAGCACGCTTATATTTCTTTCACTAATCGAGTGGATGATTCGAAGTTATTCAATCAAGTTTAACAGGTTTAAAAATCGGTGAAATATTCCGCTGCAAAGCAGCGAAGGCTTTACCACAAGACCTTGTCGCACAGTTTTCTGGAAAATTTCTGAAAGTCTTTTCAAAGCAATAAACTTAATGCTATTAGAACGCTACCATGCGACGTGTTTATGGAGCAACAAATTCCTCCTCCTACGCGGCCATCTCCCTCAAGAGCACGCATGAGGTGTACGGGACCCTTAGAGGTAAGTTAAGTTGAGTTCAGTTGAAGTGTTGAATGCTTCACGTGGGATTAGCCTTGCTTATTCTGCTGGCAATCGCTCCACCGTAGCGTCACTTCTATGTTATTAATGTCCTAAAACCGGTCGGTTCTACTCCACTATGCGCACAGTCACTTATAATAGCACATATTCCCCTCCCGCAGTCACCATCTATGCACACATTCACTCCACACAGTCCACATCACAGTCCTCTCCAGAAGTCACCATCTATGCACATATTCAGACACAGTAGAAACACAGTGTCCGTTGCAGTGCCACAATCCATACACACATTCACTCACAGTATAACATAGTACACTCCAGAAGACCATCTACGCGCACATTCAATCACAGTACACCATAGTCCGTTCCTGCTGTCACCATTTGGAAACAAGATCAGTGTCCTGCAGAAATGTTAAAAGAAAGCGCGCAGCCTCCCTTCTGCATGTCTGGTTTCCACTCGGGTAGGCAATGTCCTGAACTCTACTGTGAAGAGTTCCTGTCTTCTTGAAGGAAGCGAACATCACATACGTTCTGGGCACTACATAATATAATGTTCGACATCTCCGCACACACCACATAATGAACATGGCGGAGACGATGCCATGCCCGTCCTATGCATCCAGGCTGGAGTGCGAGCACAGGCCGTGCGAATTCGATGTAGTAGAGTCTCCTGGGATCTTTTCAGTCACTTGGTCACACATGACTTGTGGGGCGCACTCCACAGGGTACTGAAATGATTGAACACCGCTTTCCTGCAGAGACTTTTTCCATCTTTAGTTACTTTTTTACATGGATTCCTTGACAGCTAGAGCTTTATGGGCGAGACTGTCGGCCACCTCATTTCCTCTGACTCCTGTGTGAGAGGGCGCCCATTGGAAATATAGAGTAAGGCCTCTGCTGTGCAGATTCTGCACTAAGCGTTGAGAGCTTATAGATAAGGCATCAGTAGGGAATCCGCGCTCTAACCTCTGGAGGGCAGATTTTGAATCAGTTAGGATGACAACAGGTTGAGCCAGACAAGACCCTAACTTCCGTAAAGCCGCCTCAATAGCAACACTTTCAGCCGTTGTAGAGGATACGACAGCAGTACAGCGTACGGACCACGTACAGTCCAAAGAAAAAATGTAAAAAACCGCTGCGCTAGCTTGTTTGACCTTGTTCACAAAACCATCCGAGAAAATTTGAAGATGGCAGGCATACTCTATTTCCAAGTATTCCAGTACAAGCGAACGAGTTGCTGCCAAAGGAGAGCTGCGCTTTGCGCTCACATCGGGAATTGTAACCTTACAGTCGAGGGTCGGAAAAGACCAGGGGGGTTTCAATCGTTTCCTTTGCCTTCGGACATTAATGCCTAAAGAACTAAGAGTATTGAGTGCCAAGTAAGCCCTCGACTCATATCTCTTGCAGAGCCGCTGGAGAAGGGATCGCCCAGCTACCGTCTCTCCTAAGCGGTCAAGATGCATTAATAGTCTCTGAGAAGCGATAAGGCTAAGAGGTTTCGATAGGGACTCATGAAGTACTGCCTTATTCGCAGCCGCCTGGGGAACTCCAATGGCTCTTCTTAGGCCCTTTCTGTAGACAACTTCGAGACGCTCAAGTTGTGATGCCGAGGGGTAAATTAAAGGTAATTGATACATTATCCGGCTGACCACCAGCGCTACATGAAGTTTGACCATTGAAGAAGGATGGGTTCCCTATTGCTCACGTGCAATTCTACGGATCACATTGAGGCGAGAAGATATAGATGAAACAATCGCGTCTACAGCTTTTAGCCACTGTAGACGGGAGTCAATAATGACGCCCAGGAAACGCGCATGGTTGAATTGACGGATGCAAGAGTGACAGAGGTCTACCTTCAACCGCGCTTGACGTCTTCCTACACCTGGAAACAGAACAAAGCTTTTTCAACTGATAGAGACAATCCCACACCTTGAAAGTAAGCTTGTACCAAAAGTAGAGCCTGTCGAGCTATCATGGCTAATCGCTTGTGTTGGTAGCCAGTAATAAAAATACAGATGTCGTCAGCATATATCGACATAAGCACTTGCCTGCAATTTTTTTTTTTTTTGCAACGAATAGGGAAGGCCAGGCATTACGACGTTAAAAAGCGTGGGCGAAACAACACTTCCTTGAGGCACACCTCGTGATAGAGTCCTTTCGGTGCTTAAGGTACTCCCTAACCGTACACGAACCGCACGATCACTTATAAACTTGTAAATGAATCTTAACATATGGCCCTGTATGCCCATGCCTTGCAAAGTGTTTAGAATTGAGCTCTGAAGCACGTTACCAGAAGCTTTTGCCACGTCAAGAAAAATGGCTAAGGGGGAAAGGCCGAAAGCTCTCTGGAGCTCAGTGTGACTCACCAAGTCTAAGACGCTATCTTGGGCACTAAGACAGTAAAGGTGCCTTCGCCGCCTCTCACAAGGTAGAAAAGAGCGGCGGGACAGTCGTCGTTGGGTAGGCTGCGCGTGACCTGGGCTGCATGAACTCGCGCCTTACTATCCCAGCTGCCAAAAAGAAAAACGCCGCTAGGTCGGGAAATAGTTACAGAAGTAACCACTGGCTGTCAGTACAGGCTTCGGCTAAAAGTCTCTCGATTCGGCGCGCACAAGTTACCGGTAAAACTCCCGTACTCTTCTCTCTCAAATGGCGAACGAGCGACAGCGATAGTTGTACCGCCCCCTAAACAATCATAACCTTGCAGCCATCGTCCCGAAGGATAACGACAGTTGTCCGAAAATTACTACCGCAAATTAAACGGGACGACATTTGCACTCGCACGTTCAAAGCTGCGTGAAAAAAAAAATAAGTACATACAACGCCTGCACCCGCTGCCACATCCTCCCCCGCATACAATACACCCACCACGAAAGAGGCAGAGTGAGGGAGGAAAGGAGGGGGAGAGGGAAACAAAGAATTCACTTGACCACCTCGCTCGCAGCGTGGCTCCGCCTGCCTATCTGTGCTGCTTAAGCAAGAAGCACGCCTCAGAGGAAAGCACTAACAGAACGTAGCGTGTCCCTCGTAGCGATGCGGATGTGTTTCGTTTCTAAAAAGTTTTCAGCAGAAAAACAGAAGATTGTTAATGAGTTGTAAATTCTGTGTGCTTCAAAACAAATACATTTTTTTTTTAATTGACCCATTTTTGAACCGGTGCCTCGTACACAGCGGCCAATGTTGTTGACCACTGCATGTGACATATTAAGCTTCAATGCGCTTAATACTCCATCGAATACGAACTTTTCATGGCGTAATGCGTCGGCTGTTGTATAGTATTCAAACTTTTATAGATGAAGAGAGCCCGTCGGTGATGTCTCTTAGCCAGGAGGCCACTGGCGATGTCGCTTCTCAAAACATGACGGCCCACACTGCATTAGCGGCGGAGAAGGGGGACCAGAGGAGAGCAGCCATAACTAGAGAGTGAGGAGGCAAGCGCCCTGTGAGGGGAGAGGAAGGGCGCGGTGACTTCAATTGCAAGCAAGTGACGTCACGTTGGCAGGATGATTACGCCAGACCGACACGCTTAGGTGAAGTCTGAGGTGTGATGGGAGTAGTGTGCCTTCAGTTAAGTGCTGGGTTTTCAAGAACCGCAAGGAGTGAGGGCGCCGGTTCGCCATATTTGGTTAAAGGACGGCTTCGTATTTATAAGCATGAAACGCTTTTAGCTGCCATTCTCGGCGAAACCAGGCCAGCATCGTCCGGAAGCAGTGGCGAACATGAGGCCGAACATGAGGCTTGACTTATCCGAAAACTTCTGAACTCCTCCTGCAGAATGGTAGCCAGGGGGAAAAATACAGCTTCGAGCAGGATTCTAACCAGCGGATGAGGTGTTGTACGATCAAGTTTGCTGCATGCGACCGAGCGGACGACTCCGGCGTTCTGATTGGCGTGCCCGTCACTGCTGCCCGTGCGGCGGTGCAGGCTTGCCGTCGCAAAACATGAAAATATTTTGCGGTACAAATACCCGCATTGATTGTGGCTCGCTCGAGACATCGAGACATGTTTAGCTAAGAGATTTTTTGTAGGAGGTAAAACCACGATCCGCTGTGATAGCCATGCATTTCGGCACGGCTGACCCTGACATCCCCGAACGAAGTCACAACAAACTTTGCAACGCCGCAGGCGAGCTTATCTGAAACAGCGTCGCGGGATACTATTAAAGTTTGCGCTATTTCTATTTCAGAAAGGGAAAAAAGGCATAGCGCGATCGTGTACAACTCATTCGGTCGCTAGTCGGGTAGTCTCCGCTAAAACCGCCCATATATGAAACTGTTCTCACTGCGGTCTAAGATTTTTGCTCCTAATATTTGGATAGTACCCCCACTGAAAGTAAGGCTATCGCCAAACGTGCAATAATGATTCCAGAACGCCGACGCCATTCGTATCGCGAATTCTCGGAACCAAGGAGACGGGAATAAAACAAGCTAGGTTAGCAATACATATTAAATCATTTGTAATTTCAAGCGTCAAATTTACATAGCTAAAATCAGGTACAGGGTAAATCATCAGTTACAGGTATTCTAACTAACACACTGCAGATGTTTTACATGTGTATTTAATTGCCTTTATTTTGTAGCTTTTTCATTAATCCATGCATAGTACAGTCGTCATCTGTAAACATTTGTTGTCATTGTCATGTAAACAAGCCTCATTACTGTCTCCCCACTTCACTTTTATAGCAAAAGACACTAATCCAATCATTGGTATAGAAGTGTGTGTCTGAATTATGCATACATTAAAAATTCCACATTTTAGCACACTTCTGTCGAATAACAAACCAAAAATAGGCGAGAAAATTAAAACATTCGCAGTAATTTGAAATATTTAATATGAGTTGTAACTGCAGTAGTTCTGCATTTCACAGAAGAGTGACTGTGCAACAATACTGATTTCTTTCTGTCATGGTTGTCAGTTCATTAGAAACGTCAAAATTGAAATAGCACAGTGTAGTAACAATTGAAAGGGCAAAGCCATGTATGTATCTTTGTACTGAAATGCATGGCTTTGTTTTTTGCACACTTGCAGCGGGCCACCAGTTTTATTTTAGCAGTCATTCCTGAGGTGATATTAGATTGAAAATTGCATAAGCCGGATTTCAGCAGTGCAAAGAATCCTGAAGAGTTGTGCTGAGAACCAGCTGTCAATGCAGACAGATGCAGAAACAAGCTGTCATGTATTGTGTGCAAGTCCGAAAAATTCTAAAAATGTACATGTGGATGAAAACAAAGTGGTTGCTTAGTACTGAGTACAAGGCCGTACAAGCCACTTACATTGTAAGCATAACATGATATGGGAGTTGGTAAACTGGATTACAGCTCCTGGAGGGCTTCTGGTTGAGTCTGAGAAAGAATATTTCGTATATTCAAGGGAAACAGGATACATTTACCATGTATGGTGGTTATCTCAAGCAGAATTTGTAGAAATGTGTTTACAGGATGAAAGCTATGTTGTCGCAAATACAATGACATAAAAATAAGCATTCAAGTGTGTGGGGGGCATACATGCATATGTCATCTCGTATAGCTTTACAGCGATGTTTAGGACTTTTCTGACCATAAAAAAAAATGAGGGATCATAACAGTGATTCTGATCCCCAAAATAGCAGAAAAAAGTGAGCTTTGTCTGCACCACTTCTATATATAAACATTTGGAACGTGCTATCTGCTGCTTATCAGCAACATCATCACCAAAGTAAAGCTTATTTCATTGCCAGTTTGGTTGTCAAACTGCAAACATTTTCTTTAAGCATATCTTACGTTAGAATGACTGACATCAACCTTAGTTGCTTGAAGATCTTTGCCTAAATTGCGCCTACTTTGGTGCTTCGTACAGGGAGCCTATGCCAATCTAAACTGCGCTAGAATGGCTACATGTAACTAGGCAGACAAATGTCTTTTGGGTCCTCATCTTACAAATTTATGCACCAAAGTGAATTTCCTCTTTAGGGCCTTATACACATGAAAACAACTAATGTTACTGATGTAAGGAAAATAGCAACTCCATGAATAAATTAGTACTGGGTACAGGTTTGTGCTTTTCCATGTGTTTAACCGCCGTCAATGTAAGAAAATCACTGCAGCTTTAATCTGACACCATTCAGGACGACAGAACTGTATGTGCAATTTTGTCTCATTATAAAGGTGAAGGAGACACTCTTTTATCAACGCTGTAAATGCTGGCCCCGTAACATACAACCTTGGTCCGTAAAGTTTCGAGACTGATTTATTTTCTTCACTAGAAATGATTCCCCAAAACAAATGTTGGTGCGTATGTATAGCGCCATCTTTTCGGGCTAACCTGAGTCATTTATGTTGGCAGCCGCAAGATGGCCCTACATGTAGAAAAATACGTTGTCACTAGTCGTCTGCGCATTATACTGTGAGTGAACTTGGAGAGATGGACGTCCACCTCGAACAGCGTGTAAACAAAATTCTATGCGAAGCTTGGCAAGACAGCCACACAGACGTATGAGCTCCTTCGTTACGCTTGCGGCAACGAGACATTATTGCGGGAGCGTGTTTTCGAGTGGCACAAGAGGTTCGTTTCGGGGAGAACGTCGGTGGAAGACGACACAAGGCAGGGGCGCCCTTCAACCTCACGGAATGAAAACAACGTGGCTCGGATCAGGGAAATCGTTCAGCAAGACCGCACCATTACAATCCGCATGCTATCAGATGCTCTCGACATTACTAAGACGACATGCCACCAAATTTTGCGTGAGAACTTGGGGAAACAAAAGCTGAACGCCAGACTTGTGCCGCACTCCCTCACACTGGACCAGGTGGTCGACTTTCGGTGGAGCCGAAATTCTAGAGGCCCGGGTGCTGTGTGATGTCAGTGCACGTTAAAGAACCCAAGGTGGTCGAAATTTCTGGAGTCCTTCACTACGGCGTTCCTCGTAGCTTGAGTCGCTTTGTGACGTTAAACCCCATAAACCAAGCCCACACAATCCTTCCCTATGCCGGCTTGACAAAAATCGCATGATATTTGCTAGTTTAGAACTTTCATGAGGACGATCTTCGGTTGCAGCCGCCAGTTGAGACATAACGAGTTGGACTGCAGTGTTAAGGCGTTGTGGCTAAGTGGAATATAAATGTCACACTAAGCACAGCCTACGGCCGGGCGTTGCAGTTTCAGTTTCGGTTTCCGGGTTTTTGCTTTGATATTTCTGCATACTTCAGTTAAAAATGTGATTTATTGCGAACAAAATAGGAAGTGACATGGAATAGAATGTGATCTTGAGTTCAAAACGTAAAAAGAAAGCAAAGGATAGTGAAAATTGAAGCTGCTCTTAAAGCTTGCAGGATGCCATTATAGGTTGGCCTGCGGCGCGTCCGTGGTGCAAACTTGGCGTGCTCAAGTAGACTCGGAGATAAAGTACTTCGGCGCGGAGCTTTTCGGGGAAACAGGCTCGACGGCTTGAGGCTGCGCCCTCGGCGTCTGTGTCGGCGTCTGCTTGGAACTTGATGCATGAGAACTGGAGACAGGCGATTCATCGCCTGTCCACCTTGTGCGCTGCGCAGCTTATTGCAGCGAGCCTCCGAGTTTTTGGCTGTGGAACCTAGATCCTTCTTATTCCTTCACATTTTTTTTGTGCTACATTTTTTTGTGTTTTTTTATGCCCTTCCTTCCTTCTTTTTCTCATTATTTTTTCGGTATCTTTCTGCCCTTTTAGTCTTAGCGACGACGTTCTCTCTACGAACGTTCCCTTTACGCGCGTTGTTTGGCAGCGTTGTCATGGAGTAACGATGACGGCATCACTTTCGTTAGAGAGACGAAATCCAAAGTTTTGCAGACTTGTACTTCAGTAATAGAATTTTCGCGCGAGCCTGCGCCCGCCCAGGCTGGCGACATTGACTGACGGCCATCAGTCACTGATGACCTCTTTTTGACGAGTTGAGATCAACCCTGCCTGCTGCCAGTTTGGCGTTTTTTCAGCTTAATCTCAGCAACAGCTGCATGTGTAAAAACAGGTTAGTTGCCCGAAGTGTTACCGTCTGGCCTGAGAATTAATACTGTGTAAATAACTAATCATGTATGAAGACGAACTTGTTTCCAAGTGAATAGAGTGGCCACGCAGATGTATCATATCGCCGTACCATTCTCTGTTATCTTTATTTAGTTGAGTAACCTTGGAAAGGAAAAAAAAATAAGCAAAAGAATAACCCAAGAAACAAACTTACTGAGAACCAAAGAAACAAAATAAAGAACTTCGCATCGACTCGGACTTTCTCATCAGGGCCCGCCGCCTCAGTGGGTCGGTTGCTACGGCCTTCTGTTGGTGAGATCGAGCTAGCGAGCTCATTTCCTGGCCACGGCGGCGGAATATCGATGGAGGTGAAATGCAAAAGCGGCCGCCTATTGCGATTTCGACGCGCCGTAGAGAATCAGAGTATAGGTCTAAATCAACCTAGATGCGTTTACTACGCCTCGTACCTAATAGCCTTGGTGCACCTTTGAAATATGAGGACGCTATAACGCTTTCGCATCATCCGAGTTGTTCAACGATACCTGCTATAGATCACCTTTCACTAGCATAACTGTAACGCTCTCCGCGGGCTGGGGCGGCGGCCTCTGCTCGAGACCCTGAGAAGGGCCTCGGATCGCAATTTAAGGCGCTCGTCCTGCTTGACCCACGTCTGATGGCAGCAAGGGCCCTATCGAAGTCATGTTGAATTTACTCAGAAATCATGCTTTAGCTATAATGAACTGCGCCTCCTTTGCGTACAAAGCGCTGTGAAAAGTGACACTTTAAAGGGACACTGAGCACAACGCTGTAATTTTTTTTGGTATTAAAATCTGATAGTTTGGCACTTGTGGCTTTGTTGCCACTTGTCCGGCAGCGAAAGGTGCGTTTGTTGCTAAGAGATTTGTAGACAGAGTTGAAAAACTGTTTCCCGCCGCTACGACTCAAACTCGGGACTCTGATGACGAAATATGACAAGAGACATAAAGCGGCGGAAACGGAAATGAGAACTCCGTGATTTCTGGCGGCGAGCGCTGCGCTCCCGCCTAGCAGCAGCCGAAATGAGAACCACTGCCGGCCCGACGTTGAAGGCCTCCATCAGCCGTCGTCCCTTCGTTTACGTTTGCACCCAACGTTGCGGTGGATCCCGTTCCTGATTCCGACAACGAAGTTCTCGCTAAGAACTAGGCCTAGATTCAGCGACCTCCACCCCACACAGCGTGCGATGCTTTTGAGGGTTAAGCCTGCGGGTCTGGCAAAAAATTCCTAGCGCCGAGGAGTCGGCAGCGTCGCTGTCACCGCCGAGCCACCGTGAGGACTGATGTGTAGCGACTTGTACGTGTGGGCATATTTAAATTATGTAATAATAGTTGTCGTAGGTCCGGTATGCAGCCCAGCGTCTTGGTACGTTGACGATGCGAACATGCCGAGCGGTGCATTTGTTAACGTGGAGGCGCGTTGAACATTGTCTATACACAGCGATTTTTTCTTGCCGCAGTTGCCTGCCGTTGCACGAACTTCGTCCGAGGAGCACTTAGAGAGGCACTTGGAGGTCCTCTGCATCTCCGCCCTCGTTAATCGAGGCGCATAACGAAACCATGCTGGCACGCATAACGCATAGCCGCGAAGCACCCCAAAACACACCGAAACCCAGCTGGCCGCCAGTTGCGCCGCCAGTTGCAGGTTTTCTTTGATTTACAACATTCAGGTTGTCTTTTTTTCGTCTTGCTCGTGTGATGAAAGTGCACTAATGGTTTCAAAACAAAACTTATATAGTTCAATAACGATCAAACACGTAACCTCCATGCACCTCTGTCAACCTCAGAGGTCTATGGTGTCTTTTCTATTTCATCATCACGCTTGTACTTGGGAGATTGTCCTCTGGCGGCGTCACCTGTTCTTGCTCTTTTCTACCTTACAAGAGCTTTCTTTTCAGAAAGAGTGCTGTTTTTGTATTTAGGAGCTCGTATTCTGTCGATACAAGCCAACTTCAATTTCTCCTCAGGGCTCCTTTAAGGCGCTCTACCAAAGTAAGGTTGTATCTGCCCAGAAAGCCTGCATTAGCTAATGAACTGAGCCTCCTTCGCGTACAAAGCAACTGTGAAAAGTGACACTTTAAGGGGCCTATACCGAAGTAATGTTGAATTTGGTCCGAAAGCGTGCTTTAGCGAATGAACTGAGCTTCCTTTACATACAAAACACTGTGGAAAATTACATATATTTACGTATATCGGAGCGGAGATGCAGTAGGCATGTTGAGCTATGTAAGACACGTAAATGTGGGTAAACAGAATATCTGTCCAGCTAGTCTTCTTCATGTTCCTCAATTTATTTTGCACAGATAAAAATTAAAACACGCGTACGGTCGACATCTCAGTAATCTTTTTCTAGGTTCTCGCTCTTCGCGACCAAGGAATTTCATCCCACCTCCACTTGCTTAATAAAGTGCATTCATTGAGGCGGGGTGCTGCTAATGAGCACTTCCTTCTTAAGAAAAGGCAGCATTATTATCAGAAGAAAAATGTGTTCTTGTGCTGCAGACGATGCATCTTTGCTCTGAGGACTATGGGAATCGCATGAAAGGGTAATCGCATGAAAGCACCCAACAGATGAACGCCAACGCATTGTCTCTCCTTCCCTTTTGTGTGGCGTCCTGACCAACATCCTCTCCTTGGGCATTAATAGCCTCCTAAGTTCACAGGGCTTGTCGACAAGATTGGATGAAGAACTCATATGATTTTTTTCCTTTTTATCGTAACGAATGAAAGGGTGTCACCTTATGAGTGAGTTGAGAAAAATTAGTCGGATAAACCGGTGCAAACAACGCCCTGTACAGGAAGGTTAGCTTGATAAAGTACGAGGCGCTATTGATGCAAACATTGCCCTGCTCTGTCGCACCGGCCCCGTCAAAGGAGCTTTCGGAAAGGCATCAAAGGGAGCTATTGCGAAAATATATGTATATATCAGTCAAGCTCACTGAGACGTCCGTAATTATACTAAAGGCGAAGGGATCGCAACATAAGGAAGAAAAGCTCTATAGCAAACAACGCGCGGAGAAAGAGAGAAAAAGCGAGAGCGAGAGAAAGGAAGTAAGGAAGGAAGGAAGGAAGAAAAGAGAGAAAGGAAGAAAGAAAGGAAGAAAGAAAGAAAGAAAGAAAGAAAGAAAGAAAGAAAAAGAAAGAAAGAAAGAAAGGAAGAAAAAAGGTAGAAAGGAAGGAAGGAAGAAGGAAAGAAAGAAAGAAATATGGTAAGAAAGAAAGAAAGAAATAAAGAAGGAAAGAAAGAAAGGAAGAAAGAAAGCAAGAAGGAAAGAAAGAGAGAGAGAAAGAAAGAAAGGAAGAAAGAAAGAAAGAAAGAAAGGAAGAAAAAAGGTAGAAAGGAAGGAAGGAAGAAGGAAAGAAAGAAAGAAATAAAGAAGGAAAGAAAGAAAGGAAGGAAGAAAGCAAGAAGGAAAGAGAGAGAGAAGAAGAAAGAAAGAAAGAAAGAAAGAAAGAAAGAAAGGAAGAAAGAAAAGAAAGAAGGAAAGAAACGACGTAATGAGCGCATTAAAATACTCTAGTAGGACTCCCGGATTCAAACGTACACTGTGTTGAAGCACAGTGCATCCTGCTTAACTATCACTGAGAAAAAGATGGCGCGAATCGTCGTCGCCATACCTGCTGACAGCATGGTTGAAGACGAAGAACTTGAAGAGTTAGGCAAATGCAGTGACTTAGGGATCGAAGTGCATAACAGTGTCTTAGGTTCCTAGGAATAATCCGATACGTTATGGTTACCATACTTGTATAAGATGTAGTTGTATTCTTAATAATAATAATAATAATCAATAAAACTAGCAGTAATGAGCTTCACGTGTCAAACTAGATGGCGCAGCTAACATTGCCGGACCGCGATAAACAATGGTCGTTACGGGCCCGAGATGGTTTTTCTTTCCGCGGCCACTGTGAGAATAGGCTTCCTTTGTGGCGGGGGGGGGGGGGGGGGGGGGGGGTAGCCAGAAGGTCAATTTCGAAGGCCTCGGCTTCTCCAACTTGCCCCGAAGTCT